>NC_134110.1:89352272-89655303 GCF_040939455.1 Microcebus murinus | reverse complement strand
ATAAATCTGGTGCACTTCTAAATGCATCATTAATGTTCATATTTAAAAATTATGAATACCTATGGTTCAGAGTACAGTGTGAGGGATGATCTAATGCCAGAAGCTGGAAAGAAAATATCACAACCAAAGAATATGCAATTTGTAGTTCTTGTTGAAAATATCCTTTCCATAATTACTTGCCTTTTAACGAAAAACCAGAAAACAATCAGTGAAACATGGGGTTGTGGGTTACTCAGGTTTTGATTGCACTGTGATGAAATAATTCAAAAACTTTATTGACCTATAACCTGATTAGAATATGCCAGATGAGAATCAATATTGTACAGAAAGTTGTACAGAATTTTTTACATAGAAAACTTTACATCTGTACCATATACATTTTATCCATCTGAAAAAATTTTCTACATCCACTATTAATACGGAATGCTCGACAATCCTGTCTTTTAACCATCAGAACACAATTCACAGTTTGAATACATTTCCAGTAAATCTAACCTCTGCAAACCATGCCAGATTTGTTATTTTAATATATTCAACATTAAATTCTGTACACAGAGTAAAATCTACATCAAGCCCCACCACCCAAAAGAAAAGAAAGTGACAGCAACCTAGATTCATTTTGCAGTGATTCAAGTTTCGGTCCATGAGGGATCATTCTATTTTAATGGCTCATCTTTAGAAGCCCTAAGAGAAGTATATATTACAGGTAGTTATTGTCAGTAGGGATATTTTCTACCTTTTTTTTTTTTTCTTCCTGTCGTTGATCTTGACAAGCGTCAGCCACAACAGCTTCTGGGCACGTTAAAGCCTCAAAATTACTATCCCCCCAAAAGGGCAAAACTAAAAATTCCCACAAAAATAAAAAGAAATTTCAACCCAGATGTTTAGTGCATTTGACAAAATATTATGGGTATTTAGCAAATGAATAAGAAAATAAAGAAAACAGTGCAGGAAGAACTATATAATGTTTAAGTTTTTTATATTACAGACCTGCATCTCTGTACATTTTTCACAGAAGGATGATTACCAGTATCTCAGATAGCCTGAGTGTGCAAAAATCTTCAGAATAAGAATACCATAGTCGCTAAATATCTTTTACCATGAACAATAATTTCTTCCTCTCCCCCCACCCCCCAATTATAAACATTTTATCCTTCAAAATACAGCTCTCCTGAGTTGTACTTCTTGCAGAAGTTCAATCTTTACATCTATAGTTCTTTGGGTAAGTTTCACTTCCACACCTGCCAAAAGTATGTGGGGCTCTTGCTGCCACAAAGGACAGAGAGGACCCATGAGCATAAGCTGGCACTGTCTGCACATGCTTTCTGCTCAACATGAGCCCAGCATGACATACAGAATCCGCCAGGTAAAGGGACTGGAGTGTTGCAAGTTTGAGTATTAGTTCTAAGCATCTTTACCAGTCACCCTCAGACACTGCAATTCAAAGAATTCATTTTCAGGTAGAAAACCTCAGCTCCAGGGTCCTTTTAAAGAGCGGAGGGATGTAAACACCAACAGAAAAATATGAACTTTCCATCATTGCTTGTTTATTCCAAGTTCCTGTTCAGGTGGTTGTGATATCTGAAAAACGACTCCAATTCGCAGAAAAAATCTTCTAAGAACAGCACGAAGTTCAGGAATCAAGTCAAATTGCATAATTTCACATAAGAGAGGGTAGTAGAATGATGCATGAGCTTTAAACTGGGGGGAAGAGAACGAATGTCTCCATTAGTAGTGCTTGCACTGCAAACTACAGAGCCTGAAACTGCTAGAGTCCAACCAGCCTGGGGCATGCACTGATCACAGGGCAGGGAGGAAAGGCAGCGTTTGTGTCCCGCAGCAAGTCAGTGGAGTGTGAAACTGAGAGACACAAGTACTCAAAAGACTCAATATGAACACTGCTCACTTGGTTACTATCCTTATTTTGAAAAACACTTTTTTCCCATTACATACCTTTTACAAACTTTTAGTAATTCAGCATTGTTTTTCCTAGGTAATAAGCAAAAGAAAGAAACCGAGCAAGAACTAGAGTTGAGTTTTTATAAGATATGGGTTATTGAAATTGTATCTTTTGTTAAATAAAAATTTTAAATTTTAGGGAAAATTCTACCTAATGCTGCAATATAAAATATGTAAACATTCTCCAGGCAAAGCTGTATACATTCTACATGTATAGTTCAATTTATATACTTTGATTATACCTTTGCTGTGGTTCCTTAGTCTCTGAAAACTAGTCTGCTGCCTACTTTCTCTCCTTTCCTACCCCTCCATGCCCCATGAGATCCAGGGGAGCGGTATGATGTATTGTGACAAGAAAGCAAGTTGTGGAGTAAGACAGACTGGGTTGTCTGTGTAAGACAGTAAGACAGACTGCTGGCAGCCTTAGGTCACTTCTCCAAGCTTTCCAGAGCCCATTAGTCAGATGGAAATGCATGTGGACACAGGGCTTGGGACTTGGGATGAACATCTGTGTGGCACTTAGTGGCATCGCCCTGTCTCCACAGGGTTCCATGTGCCACAAGGACCTGAAGTGTCAAGTATTGAGTATGCATTTTAAAACCTGTTCAGGTTCACAGCAAAACAACCCATTTCCTTATATGTGAGCTGTAAGCTGCTATATTTTTTTAAATAGTAAAATGTATATTTTAAAAAATCTTAAAATATGCATTTATATTTAATTATATATTTGTATTTTATTTCTACTGATTTAAGATTCTTAAAGGAGCTCATGGCTCATTCACTAGAGACTCTGGGCTGCACAGAACCACTAAATATGCCAAAGGAATGGCTGCTTCCTGGAGCACAGGCAGAAGAACTGTAGGCAAGGCCACAAGGTGGCCAGACAGTAGTTTTCCAAACAGGGAAAAAGGGGAGACTCTGGAGTCAGAATGGGAATTTCAGTGTTGGGGGAACTCAGGAGGCTGTCAAGGTGTCCTAAGGGATTCTGATTCCTCTCCTACTGAATGCCCTGGAGAATCGCTGGTTAGAGGACAAAGCTGGCTAAGGAGGAGAAAACTGAGGACAATAGGGCTGGGCCACACACTGTCCTGCACAGGCAGCTGGGCACTGCTTGATCTGCCTCTGAGAGCTCCCGGGCAGTGGGTCTGTGACCCGGCATCCCTGCCTTGGACTCAACCACCACGCTGGTCAGGCTAGAAATGCAAGGCTGCATACGAAGCCTTGTACTTACCCGATTATCGCTTATCTTTAGAACTTTAGTTAGAAACAAAAGCAGTAAGTTAGTCCAGGCTTCCCGATGACTTTCTGATGTTAGAGTGAGGAAGTAACTTAGTGCTTCACTGCAGACACTGCAAAAGAAAGGGTTTCCCTTTACATTACTTGCATACCTGCTGGTCACATACTCACTGAGAAAGAACATCAGTGAATGTTGTAATGAATATGAACTAATAAAGAACTTGTAAGATTCCATCTGTTTACATTAATTGGAACACCACCAAAAATATTTATACGTTTTTTAAATTAGGAAGAAAACCAAACATATTAAAAGAAACCATTGCAACTTATTAGGAAACCCACATTCTCTTAATTTTCCAAGTTTCACTGAGTTCAAACCTGCAGTGTGGCAGACAGCACATGCATAAGCTCAGTGTCAAGGACCTGGGCTGACATCTGAGGTGACTCTCCCTTCAATGACTGAGGCGGCCTTCATAGTCTTGTCAATAAAATGGGAGAACAGAGACTAGGTGATCTCTTAAAATTCTAACATCTATTTAACTGGTCCTAGAACATATATTTCCCAAGTAGATACAAAAATACAACACAAATGACAGTGTTCTTTCTGAATGTCATGTTTTGTCCTTAGTCTGAGCTTAAATTTTAGTTGTCATGAAGTAAAAGAGAATGAAAAAAAAAGTAACACCAAGAAAAGCTCCAAATATTCTTTCAAACACAATGCAGGCAGGCCAGGTTTTCACTTTCACAAATGACTGTTCTATAAAAATGGGGCTATCTTATGACATTAGAAAGGCCTAAAAATGATAATATACTTTAAAGTTTTTAAATCTTGAGATAAAACTTTCTTCTTTGTCCTGTATGTTAGACATGATCTGTTCACATGTCACTAGCTGTACAAAGCACATCTTCCTACAAGACTGTATCTGATTTTTACAATTGCTCTGTGAAACAGGGTCACCAGGTCCCAAGGCTCAGCTGTCTGCTTGCTCCTGCCACTGCCCCTTTTCTGCCCTGCACCACAAAGCCACCTGGTCAAAGGCAGAGATCAGTCAAGAGTCTTACTTCAAAAGCCTCTGCTGGACCTCCTCCCAGGCACTAACCCGGCTCTCGTCCATGTACATCCGGAAGAGAATGCGCAGCCCACAGGCCAGGCTGCTGGTCTCCTGCTTCAGAAGGTTGGGCTTGGACTTGCCTTTGAAGCCTGCAGAAGGGGGAAGTTACTGGGATTAGTTTGGGAAGACAGCGCACATAAAGGCAAAACAGCCCGTACACAGGCACGCTGTGTATGCGCTCAGCTGTGGACACCTGCTGCCTACACAGTGGAGCTGCCCTGAGCCACCGAGGCCTGCACCTGGGGCACACGGAGGCGATTTCTGTTTACAATCCCACCCTCGCCTACCCTTGAAGCTGAAGATATAAAACAACTTGTGGCCTGGGAAAGTGGAACCCTTCAAGTGAAACTGCACTTGCGGCCCCACAGACAACGCTGCAGGAGGCGCGGCGTGCTCTGCCCACCGCAGGGCTCCCGGAGGAACGGGCAGGGGGCGACACCTAGTGGATGAGACTGGTCAGGTGGGTGTGGAAACAAGAAGCATCTGGTCACCTCAGCATGAATAGTCCCAGTCAAATGGTGGCAACAACTTGGGTTGAAGAAAGGGGAAAAAAATAAGTAGACACTACTCTTTGCAGAAGTTAGGTTGTAAAGGGAAGAAAAAGAACAGAGCTGTTTTAAATAAAATAAGCAAACACAAGCATCTAACCCTGCATTTGATGAAGTGTTTGGTGTTCAATAAGCGTCAGCTCCCTTGTTTCTTTTCTTCAGCCACATTCTGCTGCCCCTCACTCATCCAGCACTGTTTTGTGCCTAACAGGCACTAAATAACTATTTCTTGAATTAAAAATAATGTTGGTTTAATTTACAATAAGGCTTATTTTTATTTAAAATTTCCATCTTATTCTAAAACAAATATACCTCCCGTCCCAATACATTCACTTCCATTCTGAGGTATGGCCACTCCCAGTAAACAGAAGGAAGCCATTTGGAGACACACCAGGTTCGTGTGCGGGCACACGCCTTCCCCAGACAAGCACAGCTTCTGCTATGCTGATGATACTGACAGGAAGGCACTGGCTGGGTAGGCAAGCTGAAAAAACCGTTGGGCAGATCAGTCAAGTAACAGGTTGACTGAACAAGAGAAAAAGAAATCTACCCAAGTAGTTATTTGGCTTATTGTAGATCAGAAAAACACCTATTAGATTATCTTATTATTAAAGGTCAAAGTACATGCAGTGGCATGCACAATGAATTCTGATAAACATCTGTCCCATATCCATCAATAACATTGAACATGAAAGTATGAGGCCTTTGCCGCTCACCTGCTTTCCACAGAGCAGTCCTCTGTTCATTGTTGGAATTAAATGCTTTTGCAAATCTATGCGATTCTAATAAACAGTCCAGTAGCTTAAAAAGTTGTTGTGATGTTAAAAAGCGATACATTCCTTGGTCTTGAGTATCAACTCGAACATCAAAGTCCACTGCATCTCTCTTTGGAAAACAAATCACAGCACACACACACAATCATAATAATTTTAGTAAATTTAGAACTTAATGTTCTCCAAAGACCAGTTTTACAAGCAAGCCATAGATACTCAATCTGCTATATCTTAACAGAAAACAGGGAAATGTGCCCCTTCTGTTAAGCATCCTCGTCACCAAGCACCACCCTTACAGGCCAGCCCCTCCTGCACCCGAGACTCTACGGCCTTGTACCCCTCAGTCCCTCTGTCTCTTCTAAACTGTTTGGGAGTCCCTGCATCATGATTTTAATTTTTCTCTCTCACAACCCCTCACCTTCCCTTTTCAGTAACTTGCTGGCAAAAACTGCCTATTCCGTATCTGCATCTACATAGCCAACGTGGCTGGAGAAAACCGACTGTTTCTCTTTAAACCAAGGGGCTCGGGTGCTGCCCAGTACTCCACCAACACTGCTCCACTCCATGTTCCTGGACAGACAGCTCACGTTTTCACTCCTCTCCTCAAGTACCTAAAATGTTCTTTCCAGCCTCACATGGAGGATGGCTTTTTTCCCATCTCAGTGAGAAACCAGAAGCTAGCAAGAAGAGATCTCCCACAAGCTCCCACCCCAAATACACCAGCCTTCCTGCACCCGTAGCCCATACCTGTTCTCTGCCCCAACGCTGCTGCCTGGGAACCATCTGGACGTCTACTCCAGGCAGCCCCCACTCTGCACAAGGAACATCCCCAGTCACTCAATAATATGGTCCTAGCAACGGCCCCTCTCTTGACTGCACTCATTCTCTCTCGCTCTACTTCCTGGAAAGCTCTCACTGGCAACACGCTGACACACTGCCAATCAGGAGGACGAAGTATGGCAAAGCCCTCTTGACCCCCTCACGTTCCTCCAGCTATCACCCCATCTCCTCTGTGCCACTCTACGGCAAAACTCCTCGATAGAGTTATCAATATTTGCTGTCTCCAAATCTTCTTTTTCTCTTGGATCCATTACAATTATGCTTTTGTCCTTAATGTTAAAATTAAACACATTGCCAGGGTCACCAAAGTCCTCCAAATAGTTACAGGGCAATTCTCACATGTAATATTCTTGACCTGTCCAGAGCACTTAAGCATTTGATCACATGCTTCTTCTTAAAACACCTTCTTCATCTGACTTCACAACACTGACACCTGTGCTCCCCGTGCCTCGCTGATTCTCAGTCTCAGTCTCTACCTGCTGCCTGTCCCCAGGAGCTGTAGAGGATGCGGCCCCAGGCTCCGTCCCTGACCCTCCTTTCTACTCTAGTCACACTCACTACTCCATGATGGCATCCAGTCTCATGGCTTAAAATGACATCTATGTGACGAAGGTATCCCAAATTAACCTCTGGCCTGACCCGTTGTGCTCTGAAGCCCAGACTGCTTAACTAACTTCCTGACTATACATCTCCTGTCTCCTTACCTGGGCTGCAGCTAAGTTTTCCGCATCTTCTTTTTTACTTGTGGCTGGGAAGAACACAATGTTGTCGATAGTTTGGATGAGTTCCAGCTGCACAACACATTTAATCAACAGGGCAGCAAACAATTTTTGTTCTGGAAATTCTGTGAGGAAACCCCCCCAATGCACATGCAAACAAAAAATTATTTTGAATCCTTTATAATTTCTATGACATTATAATGCTAAGGAAACATTAATATGTATGTACATATCACACTGAGAAGGACATTCTGCTTTTGCACATAGGTACTACTCAGTAAAGTTTAATCGATATTTTCTAAAGCCTTAGGAAAGTCATTTTTAAAATAAAAGTACCCTACATGATTCAGAACAATGGATATGTTCAAGATGGTTCCACTACAAATTTTTTAAAAAGATTCAGGTTTTTAAATAAAATGTAACAAATGGATAAAAACCTAAAATTTAAATAATACTTGCTGTAAAACCAAGTCTGATCTTTGAAAATAGGTAACCTAAAAGCTTATGCATAAGAAAACCAGAGGAACCAGATCTGTGTGAGACAGGCAGTGAGGGGCAGCCAAGACTCCTGAGCACCCATGCAGCACTGCGCTGTGGCCACAGCACATGTTTTATTTGGACCCAGATTAGCAGCTGTGGCTAAAATTATCTTTTATTTTCAAATGAATCCATCAGCAAAGAAGTCTATAAAAAGTCATGCTAAGCTCATTACTACAAAAGTAACCAAAACCCACAATGCTCCCACATTCATGCCAGCTGTGACGTGGCTTCGCCTCTCCATCCTGAACCAACGTGCTCACCAGGGTGTTTGTGCCAAGCCACCAGTCTACATGACGTGTTCTCAAGAGAATGTTCCCTGTCACTGTCCTGCCAGCTGAGCAGTTACACACATGTAGAAAGAAGCACGAGGCTAGAAAAGAGGACCCGACTCCTGAGACGCTGTAGAGTGGCCGCCGAGGGTGGCCCCAGGGAGGTCCAGACCACAAGGCTGCACCTTGATCCCAGGTTCTCAGGGGCAGCCTTTCCAGGGAGCTTTCTAGGAGGTAGACGACTGCCCAAGAGAGGCTGCCTATTAATCAGTATCGAGGCAATGGCTCCAGCACTGGATGGATGACTTACAATCCCTCATTTTTTTCTCCTATAAAAAGCACTTAACTACAAATGCCCTTTTCTGGCACCAGTCTGTGAAAGTTAAATTCTGTTAAAGTCTGTTAAATTCATGCTTTAGGGATTGGGGGATGGAGTAGAAACAACTTGCTTAGTCAAATTTATTCTTACTGAGGTCATTAATAAAGTGTCCTTTCCAGGTATTTTTGAGAAATGCTGTTCTATTTAACATTTAGTTCCTAGTACTACATCTCAAGTTAAAAAACAAAACAAAGAAACCCACAAGTCCCACAGTTGTCTCTTCCTCTCAAGTGTGTTTTTCATAATCCTTTACTATAGTGAGTGCCATATGGTGTCATTCATTCCCTCCCTCATAAAAACATCTCAGTCCCTGGGGCAAGAGACTCCAGTAGCACCTGGGCTCCAGAAGAGACTGCGCAGCAGGCGAGGTCTGAGGAGATGTAGTCTCACTGGTTCTAACATGAGCTGCCCATGGGTGTTAAAAGCTCTCAGCTCTCTCCTGGACACTCCTAATGACCCCAAGAGTTTGGCAGTGAAGCTGTACTCTGAACAGGGAAGCTGAGCCTTTCCGCGCTCTCTGGTGCCCTTTGAGAGATGGACGGGGAACCTAACGATACTAGCAGGTCCCTTACTAGCAGGGACCAGCAGCACATTTGGGGACAATATCTACTTGGACAAATTTTACTCATGATATGGCTTGACACTGCCAGAGTTATAAAGGCAACCATTTTACCAGTCACCATAAAATAAGCAAAACAAAGCAGATTTTAACTACATGAGACTGTAGGCACTGAATCGAGACAGAGCAGTGGTACTTTCTGAAAGTGTGTAGAAAGAATGAGGCAGCTGCCTTTCAGACAGGGCGAAGTACTCAGGTTTGTGCTGTGATTCTTATCTCTGAGGAGGAGAGAGGCAGCTGGCTGCTGGCCTCATCAAACAGAGGAACCACAACCTATCCACCAAGTGAAAGAGCTCATGGGCCATTTATTTTTCCTTCCAGCTCCATATGTTCCGAGTCAGCAGTTCCTGGATGAACCTTACCAAAAACCTCCAAGGGAGTGAGAATAGGAGGTCTGGCATAAGGAAAGAAGTCTGAGTCCACAGCTCTGGGTGTCAGGAAAGCAGAACCCTTGTCCCAGGAAGAGGGATATTCCCAGATTAGCCAAGTGAAAACTTCCTAATGTGTAAGACCAAGTCGCCCCTTTGCAAAGCTAAGTTTATTTAGGTTCGGTCTTGGGGCTGAGAATGAGAAAAGCCATTCCAGATTCTGTCTTTCTGGCCTTTTCTGATGCAGACGGAGCTGGAATAAATTCCTATATGAACCATTCTGTTCTCTGGAGAACAGAAATAAAAAAATGAAAATGGGCCACTCAACACCACCTATATCCCCTTTTAGAAATCAGCAAGATACAGTGGCTAAAGCTAAAAGTTTCTTTCAAGTAGGATACCAAAGCCTATCCTCTCTCAAGAACTGTAAGCATCTAGGATTAATAAAAAATTCTCTGAAAAAAACTGAATCAAAATGGATCAATGACCTAAATATAAGAGCTAAAAGAATAAAACTCTAAGAAGACAATATTGGGGAAAATCTTCATGACCTTGGATTTGACTATGGGTTCTTAGCTATGAATCCAAAAGCATGACCAACAAAAGAAGAAAAAAAAATTGGATTTTATCAAAATTAAAACTTCAGTGCATCAGAAGATCTTATCTAGAAGGCAAAAAGATGACTTATAGAATGGAAGAAAATAAATATTTGCAAATAATATATCTGATAAGGGTCGTATCCAGAGTATATAACAAACTCTTACAATTTAACAACAAAAAGACAAACAATGCAATTAAAAATGGGCAAAGGACATGAACAGAAATTTCTCCAAATAAGGCCAATAAGCACATGAAAAGATGCTTACTATCACTAATCATTATGGAAATGCAAATCAAAACCACAATGAGGTACCACTTCTCACCAGCTAGGATGGCTACCATTAAAAAAACCCCAAAAACCAAAAAAACAACAACAAAAAAACAACAGCCGGGCGCGGTGGCTCACGCCTGTAATCCTAGCACTCTGGGAGGCTGAGGCGGGCGGATTGCTCAAGGTCAGGAGTTCAAAACCAGCCTGAGCAAGAGCAAGACCCCGTCTCTACTATAAATAGAAATTAACTGGCCAACTAATATATATAGAAAAAATTAGCTGGGCATGGTGGTGCATGCCTGTAGTCCCAGCTACTCGGGAGGCTGAGGCAGGAGGATCACTTGAGCCCAGGAGTTTGAGGTTGCTATGAGCTAGGCTGATGCCATGGCACTCACTCTAGCCTGGGCAACAAAGTTAGACTCAGTCTCAAAAAAAACCAAAAAACAAAAAACAAAAACATTTTGGCAAGGATGTGGAAAAATTGGAACTGCTAGGAGGAATGTAAAATGGTGCAGCTGCTGGCTGTAGCAAAGTGGTTCTTCAAAAAGTTAAACACAGAATCACCATGTGACCCCAGCAGTTCAACTCCTAGGTATATATGCAAAAGAACTGAGCACAGGTACTCAAATGCTACTTGTGCACAGATGTTCACAGCAGCACTATTCACAACAACCAAAGGTAGAACAAAACCAAATGTCCATCAGCAGATGAATGGAAAACCAAAATGGTACATACATACAACGGACTGTTACTGAGTAAAAAAAGGAATGATTACTGATTCATGCTATAACTGGAATCTTGAAAACATTATGCTAAGTGAAAAAGCTAGACACAAAAGGTCACATTTTGTATGATTCCATTTATACAAAATGTCCAGAATAGCCAATTCATAAGCACAGAAAGCAGAAGGTGGTTGCCAGGGGCTGGGGAAAGACAGAAGAGGGAGTGGCTGCATAATGTTATGGTGTTTCCTTTAGGAGTGATGAAAGTATTTTGGATCTAGAAAGAGGCTGTGGTTGTACAACACCATGAAGGTACTAAATGTCACTGAATTGTTCACTTGAACATTGTTAGTTTTGTTACATAAATTTCACCTCAATTTTTAAAAGAGTGCTCAAAGCTGTCCTCCTTTAAAGAGGCAGTGGTCTTTCCTAGGGGTTATAATTTTACTTCAGGAAACAAAACTGAAGCAATTTAGTTTTTTAAGTGAAGGGCTCCCCTTGTTTGTGAGAAGTGAGGGGAAGAATAGATGTGTCCGGTGGACACTCGTGGGTGTGGGCAGCAGTGGGTGAAATGAGCACAGGGTCCACGAGAGAAGGTCCCTCACCAGTTCCCCTGGCAGATGGGTGGAGGAAGGCACGTTAGGCCCCATTTGCAGAGAGAATATGGGGCTGGTATGCATAAGGGGATGGAGAGGGAAGACTCAGGTGCTTGACACAAACATTAGCTGAATGCACTGTGGAAACAGCTGCTATTGCAGGGATCATCAAGTTCTTGACCTTCTGCAAGACAGCATCTATCAGGGGATGTCCAAGTTAGGGTAAACACAGTTAAAGACATGATTACACAATTAGAATATATGCTTGTTAATAATAAAAGCAAAACCAAAAATGTATTCCCTTTCCTACATAAAACACCAATTTTTATTTAGAGAAATAACTCACTTGCTGTAGATTTAGTTTTGCTGACTTCTTCATTCATAGTAGAGACAGAAACCAGTGGTGCTTGCTGTCTATTATCTGCAGATCTTGGTTGAATAGAATCATGAATATCTACAGATTTCTGTGATATTGTATCCTAATAAAATAAAAAATTAATTATAAGTCTGGTGAATAAAGCTTATGGATGAAAATATTTTCTATTACACCATTTAAAAAAACTGTATTATGTCCCTATAAAATCACATTCTACACATTGCAATTATATACACAATGAGAAAAGTATGTAAAATTACCTGTACCTAGATAAAAGCTGACAGTCTTTCAGAGAAATGCTTCCTTTCTGACCCTCACTGGGCTCAGGCCTGACACCATCCAATAGCAACAGATAAAAATGCTAAGCTTCAATGCATGGAAAAACTAGTCAGCAATGCCCATAAGTGCTCATGAAATCCAAACAGAATGAACGTTTGGCAGAAAAGAGGGGTAAGCCCAGGGAAGCTTTGCAGGGGTAAGTTTAAGGAAGAACAAGAAAGGTCAGTGTGAAGGTCACTGCCTAGAAGTGTGGTACCAGGAACAAAAACTGGACACTGAAATCCAAAAGACCTCCACAAGAATTCTGCTCCAGTGTTATTAATAATATAACCTTGGAAAATGATTAATCTTTCTGAGCTGAGGTTTTCAGATCTGAAAATAGAGATGACACTTTCCTGCAGGTTGTTAAGAACTAGGGAGAATAAATGCAGAACATTAGCACAGGGTCAGGCAATGAATGGCAGCTGACACTACTACTAGTCTAGCTTTATTTTGTTCTAACAGTATAGCCCATTCAGAGAAGAGAGAACTTAGTTTTAGGAGGAGTGCTTAGCTCCTGTTGTTCAGAGATAACAATCCCAGCCTAGAGCAACCATGTCTGGGTTTGCGAAAGGAAGATGGCCCTGTGTTACTAGAAACAGTATTAATCAAAACAATATTTTAACTGAGACTTAAAATATCATAGTTTATGATCTTTCATTTCCTGTTCTGCATAAAACAGGGGTAACATGTACCAAACCAGGTCCACAAAACTGCTGGAAAGACCAAACATGAAAACATTTTAAACAGTAATACACTACACAAATCTAAAGCCATATCAATATTATTATGATGGTTCTTACCTATCTTTGCAAATGTTTAACACATAAGAGGCTCTGAGTAAAAATTGTATGGATCCACTAGTATTTATATGTGAACATGATGGCCAGCCTAAAATACTTTTTTTTCTTCTTTTCTTTTTTTCTTTTCTTTTTTTTTTTTTGAGACAGAGTCTCACTTTGTTGCCCAGGCTAGAGTGAGTGCCGTGGCGTCAGCCTAGCTCACAGCAACCTCAAACTCCTGGGCTCAAGCAATCCTGCTGCCTCAGCCTCCCGAGTAGCTGGGACTACAGTCATGCGCCACCATGCCCGGCTCATTTTTTCTATATATATCAGTTGGCTGATTAATTTCTTTCTATTTATAGAGACAAGGTCTTGCTCTTACTCAGGCTGGTTTTGAACTCCTGACCTTGAGCAATCCGCCCGCCTCGGCCTCCCAGTCTTTTTATAGTAAGACATTTTGTTGTCATAAAATACATTTTAAGTAAAAATTTACATGTAAGAATGCTTATAGCAACACTTACAAAATTATAATTTAAGGGAATGTTTATTGTTTAAAAAACTATAAACAGGAAATATAAACTTATGTATTTTAATAAGCATATTTTTAAAAAGAAATTAATCAGTTTTTAGAATTAAAAATGTATTGTCTTACTTAACAAAAATGAAAACACTATTTTTTAAAATTTTTTGGTCACTGGCCCTTTTGAACATTCTGATGATTTCTAAAAACTTCTCCCCAGAAAACTAAACATGCACAAAAACTAGGTCATAAAATCAGGGCTTTAAAAATCTTCCTCTGTATTAGAGGAATTTCGGAATGTCAGGTTCTTTGCTGTCTCACAGCTCTGTACCAGAACTAGTATGCTCACAATTCCTCTTCAAAAAAGGGCACTTTAGTGGAAAAGGAGTACCTATAGATATCTTGGTATATTGATATGGCAACATCTCCTAATACTACAAATATAAAGTCTCCAAAAATATTAATATATATGTAAATGCACAGAAAACAGATGGAAGGAGATACTCAGAGTATTAACTACTGGAACCGGGTTTGGGGTAGGTGGTAGTATAAAAAGAGACTCATAATTTTTATTCCCTATTCTTCCATACCGTTAAAAAATAAATATATTTTTTATAGTGATAGGGTATTTTTCTATTTCTAATTTTAGAAAAGTAGTCCTTGAGTACACAGAACGAAATAATTCAGCTTAAGGTGGCAGTGAAAAAATGCCACAATTTACTGGCAAAAATCTAAGTGGTACAGAGAAGAATAGGAAGACAAAGAAAGCAGGGTAAAAGAAGAAATGGCAGATATTAGAAGTTCCAGCAGCAGTAGCAGCAGCAACAGTAAGCGGCTATTGAGACCAGAAACCAAGACACAGTGCCGCAGCTCTCACAGAAGCCAGGCAGTGAGGAGGAGGAGTCTGTGAGCTGGTCTCAGGGGCACCCTGTGCCACAACACTGAGTCCAGGAGCAGGCACAGTCTAGCGCAGGCTTTACCTGCATGACCTGATTTAATTCTCAGCCTTACTTTACATATGAGGGTAAGTGACTTGCTGAAGCCACAGAGGTAGCCAGTGCAGAGCCAGGACCTGATTTGAGCTGATGTCAAAGCCCACGCCACAAATTCTATGCCATACAGAAGAGAGGACAAAGCCAAACATGAGTGCAAGCTCATTCTGGGCTTGCAACAGGACGTCCTAAGTAGTAGTATGGGGTATGCACTGAATGGACAACTTGGGCAGATCAGAGTCATGGAGCAATACGGCCCCAGTATGCCAGATGTCACAGTTCTCAAGAGCAATTTAGAACGATGTTTTTCTATGAAACCATAAGTTATAACCATTGACAATTAGTTAAGCAATTTCAAAGTTGTGAGGGACAAATCTGGTAAAAGGGTATTAGTTTGCTACTTAGGGCCTCCTGGGTTTAAAATTCAAGGGTATTAGTGGGAGAACAGTAGAAATGTGAATAAGGCCTATAGATTAAAATAACAGTACTGATTTAATAATAATGTCCTGATTATTAACTATACTGTAGTTTTGAAAAATATACTTTATTTCCTTAAAGGAAACACACACTAAAATAATCTAGGGATAAATGGGCATTATATTTGCAAGTTATTTTCAAAGAATTCAGAAAATGGGAGAGAAGGGAGAATAGATGTGGGGGAGAGGGGAGGATAGATGTAGGGAAGTAAGAGAAAATAGAAGGAAAAGAGGGAATGATAAAGCAAATGTAGTAAAATGATAACATTTGGAGACATCTGGTATAATAATTAGTTTTATTTGTTAGCTTGGCTAGGACATACTACCGATGTCCTATATACTTACACCAAATACTTAAGTCAAAGGATGATTAATTCAATTAAACATTAAGCCATGTTGCTGTGGAGGTATTTTGTAGATGTGGTTAACATCTATAGTTAGTTGACTTTAAGTAGACTATCCTCAATAATCTGGGTGGACCTCAAGCAATGAGTTAAAGACCATAAAAGCAAAACTGAGTTTTTTATGAGGAAGAAGAAATCCTGTCCGTGGACTACAGCATCAGTTCCTGCCCAGGAGTTTCTAGCCTGCCCTAAAATTTAAAATTTACCAGCCCCATAATCAAATAAGCCAATTTCTTGAGACACCTCTTTCTATATCTCCTACTGGTTCTGTTTCTCTGGCCCTGATATGTATTTTGATACCATGAAGTGGAGTGCCGTTATAACAAACAGCTAAAAATGTGGAAGTGGCTTTGGAATTAGGCAATGGAAGAGTTTTGAGGCATCTGATAGAAAATGCCTAGGATTGCCTTGAAGAGATTGCTGATAGAAATATGGACATTAAATGTGATTCTGGTGAGAGGTCAGAAGGAAATGGAATGTATGATAGAGAATATATGGTCATGAATAGATTACTGGTACAAACATGAAGGCTAAGAGGTGTTTCTGGTGAGGTCTCAGAAGGAAATTGGGAACATGTTATTAGATACTGGAGGAAAGGTGATTCTTGTCATAAAGTGGCAGAAAACTTGGCTGAATTGTGTTTCATTGTTGGGTAGAAAGCAGAATTTATAAGTGATGAACTTAGTTAGCTGAGGAGATTTCCAAGCAAAGTGTTAAAGGTGTGGCCTGGTTTCTCCTTGATGCTTATAGTAAAACATGAGAAAAAAGAGATAAGTTGAGGAAAGAGCTGCTGAAAAGGAACTACCACCACTTGATGATGTGGGAGGGTCTTGGCCTATGCAGATTGAAAAGGATGCTAAAATTAAGAAATTCACTGTTAGGAAAGCATGTCTGTAGAGAAGGCCAAGGCTATGGCTGGACAACTTTTGGCAGAAGAGACTAGGTACATGACTAATGATCTAATCAACAATCTCAGCAGAAGCCAGGAAGAGAGTAAGGTTATCCAGGAAAGATCTGTGGATAACCTTCTTATATAATGGTATGGATTCTCTTAACACACACAGGAGACCCATAAGGATTCTGAGAATGATATACCAGCAGAAATACAGTCAGCCTGGACTGAAAAGGACAGAAATGGAATAAAATAAAGAAAGACTATCAGACTTCCAGGATTCTACAGGCAGAAAATGGGCTGATAGAGCTACTTGACTGCAAATATGTGCTAACTTTTAAGAAAAAGGAGGAGTAATTCAGAGTACAGAGCTGCCAGCCCAGAGAGTGGAACATCAAGCCACAGAGCGTTATTCTTAGGCCTGAAAACTTAATGGAGTTTGTTTTCTAGGATCACTAGCCCACAGATGAAGATGAATTTTGTCCCAGAATAGATTATACCCAGAATGTCATTCATTTTAAATCTATATGACGAATTTGAGACTTGTCGCAAAATATGATGTATTTAGAGGGGCTTTTGGACTTAGTGTTGATGCTGTAATGAGCTGAGACTTCTAGGGATCTCAGAAGGAAGTGAATGTCTTTTGCCCAGTGAATGGACATGAATTTTTAGATGCCAGAGGGTAGGCTATAGTAGGTTGAATAATAGGCCCCAAAAGATATGTTCAAGTCCTAACCCTTGGTACCTGTGAATATTACACCTTACTTGGAAATAGAGTCTTTACAGATATATTATTAAGAATCTTGAGATGAGATCATCCTGGATTTAGAGTGAGCCCTAAATCCCATGAGTAATGTTCTCATAAAATAAAAAAGGTGAGAGAGGGAGATTTGATACTCAAATGCGCAGTGAGGAAGGCCATGTTTAGATGGAGGGGGAGACTGGAGTGACATATGAACAAGTCAAGGAATGTCAATGGTTGCCAACAGCCACAAAGCTGGAAGAAGATAGGATTTTCCCTTAGAGCCTTTGGAGGGAACGTGGCCCTGCTAACCCTTTGATTTTGGACTTCTGGTATTTAGAACTGTGAGATAATAAATTTCCATTGTTTAAGCCACCAAGTTAGTAGAAATTTGTTATAGCAGACCAAAGAGACCAATACACTGGGTGAAGGGTATTAGAAATCTTTGTATTGTTTTTGCAACTTTTCTATAAGGTGAAATTACATCAAAATAAAAAGTTTAAATAAAGTAAGATCCAGTATCTTCAGCTTGCCAGGAAATCCCTATGTCATCTGGTACCTTCCTCTTACAACCTTTGAAAAATCATTCGCTCTATGTCCTATATTAAAAAATTTAACCTGAGAATTCTGGATAGCAAATTTATACCATCTTAAGAGAGCTGAACTCACTGCTATGGTTTGAATATTTATGTCTCCTCCAAAATTCATGTCCCAACTTAATCCCTAATGCAACAGTATCAATAGGTGAGATTTTTAGGAAGATCATGAGAACTCTGCCCTCACGGTTAGGATAAGTGTCTTAAAAAAGGAGGGAACCAGCTAGTCCCTTTTTTGTCCTTTCGCCTTCTGCCACATGAGGACGTAGCAATAAGGTGTCATCTTGAAAGCAGACAGCAGCCCTTGCCAGACACTGAAACTGTTGGGGCCTTGATCTTGGACTTCTCAGCCTCCAGAGCAGTGAGAACAGAAATTTATGTTATTTATAAACTATTCAGTGTCAGGTGTTTTGTTACAGCAGCAGGATGGATTAAGAGACTAATATAAGAATTTGACCCACAGTAAAATTGCTCATTACAAATAATTAATTTTAAATATGCTCTATTTATGAAAACTTACCAATGGTTTTTCACTCACAGGAGATGGAGGTGGGTGGGCAGTTTCTCCAGAAGTAGGACGCCAGGTCAAGAGCCTTTAAGATACCAAAAACACACTAATCACCAGGGGTGTGCCACATGCCATATACAGCATATCTTGCAATGGGCACAAGAAAGTCATAAGAATATACCAAATAACATATTTCACCTTTGACTACTGCTAAAAGCAATTTCCTAAAAAATAACTAGTAAACAGTTTAAAATATATACTTTCAGAGAGTAATTAAGTAGCATTTAATATAATTAAAAGGGTAATCTGGTTATCAGCATTACATTAAAAACAACTTTCTGAAAAAGTTTTTAAAACTTTAAATCTACTTTTTGTAAGTATTAATGTCATCAAATATTTTCCTAAGTAAGAATTTTTAAAAGTTTGAGGGTTTTCAAGAAATTCATAAAATTAAAACTAAAAGATAAATATTCATATAACTCCTTAGATTCTATCTTTAAATAATATATAAAAATAAAGCAAAATTTGGTCCAAAATTAGGTGCTTGGGATAAAAAAATTGTTAAGGACTAAGTTCTTGTTTCTGAGAAGCAGGAACTCCTGGGGGATGGGACAGACAGATGGGGAAGAGATAATTTCAGTTCAATATGTTCTGGTACATTAAAGGATGCTTATTAGATGATCTTTACAGTCATATATATTATTCTGAGCATATAGTTCAAAAAATTAAAACAGAAGCAGTTCTTACAAAAAAAATGTATAGCCAACTTTTTTGTAAAGATTTCATAGGGACAACAGCTAGGCAAGAATTCATGCTGTCTTTGACATAGGGTCACAAATTCTGACAGATATGGATTATTTGTCAGTAACCCACATTGCTCCAACAAAAAAGTACACCAAAAAATAAGAAAAGTTATACAATAGTTGGAAATAGACCAAAGAGATTAATGTGTGGCCTATTAATATTTTATATTGATAACATGAATATATTTAATTATTAAACTATTTCATTTATTTTTATAATTTATATAAATTTTATGCTTACATTAAATTTATAAATAACAATTATTTAATTATTAATATGTTAATATTCATTTATTTAATATATATTAATACTATAATAATCTGCTTGTCTAGGGGTGTTTCTCTTGTTTGACTTCCTATTTACTATTGATGAGGATATTTACAAAGAGACTGTAAGAGTGAAAACATATTTAATTCACGTCAAGAAAAAGTCTATGAAGCTTAAAAATCTGGACTGACAATTTTCATATACAGTTTTGTATCAGTGCATGTCCATTACCTTTTTATTGAAAGTTTTAAGGTAGAGTCTACCTGTGGCCTTAAAAATTGTAGATCTAAGGTAAAAGTATGTGCAGATCAGAGAGCCACCAGGGTTGAGCTGGAAGGTAAGTTTCAGTCTATCCTACAAATAATCCAGGTGCTATCAGAGTCATTTAGCTAAACTATGTCTTAGTTTCCCCATCAATAAAAATTACCTCACTATAAGTCAATTCTAAACTCATCCCTTAGAGAAAGACAATTAATTGTAAAATATAATAACCATAAATAGATTTTCTTGAGATTATTACATCTATAGTACCTATAACATGTTGAGGGTTTTTTTTGTTTTTTTTTCCATTCAAAACCACTGCTTGGTTTGATCTGGATAAATAAAATCTTATAAAAGTCAGTGGAATCACTTTATTGTGACCCAAATTTTGGATGATTAGATTGAAGGTGGTTTTGGTTTACAAAGAATTTAATTCATGTATTTGTTAAGGTTTATAGGCATTTAAGCTGTAATAAATCCGAATCTATGTAACACTGAGACATGCCTAAAAGCTTTCTGTTATGAGAAATCACCAGTTACTATCAGACTTTAATCACTCATCATTTTCAAACTCATTCAATATACAAATATAAATGTAAAGATGTTTAAAATCTTCTTACGCATGTGGGATTGTGGTTTTGAAGATATCCAGTGTGCAGTTACAAGTTTTGTCCCAGATTTCCAGGGTAAATTTTTCACCATTCAGAATAACAACGTTCTCTAAGCAATTTGTACCAGATCGTGCTAATTGCTCATTGTCTAGGAAAGAAAAGAGCAATTCATTTATGTATTACGAGGGTCACTTTTAACACTTTGTGTCACATATCTGGTATAGACCTACCTTGCTGCACACACCAGTAGAGCTGGGCAAAAATATCATCCAAAAGTACATCACTGAGCACTTCTAAATATTGGGTGAATACATCACAGATTGCATACAGTGCATGATTGCAAGTTGTTGTCATCCATTCAGCTTTCTGGGGGAAAAAGTCATTAAATGAAGGTCATACTATTCTTCAACTACTAGAATTAAAAAAAATATATGTCTGCTTACTTAAACTGTAAGGCTGTCAGTGTTCCTTTCAGAACACTGAATTCCCTCTAGAACATTATATTCACCTCAACTTAAAATCTGATGTTTATTTTTCTCCATTATTCATAATCACCTACATATAAAATAATCTATTTTCTATACTATTTGATTATTTAAAAAAATTATCACTGAATCATCTTGATAGTATGACTTTCCAATATGCATGAACAGCAACAACTGGCCTTGCTCTAGAATATGACAGATTATGACAGGGAAATAAAAAAGAAAGAGATAAGAATTTATCTAAGTGGAGTTAGCACAGGTTTAAAATAAAATTGACTTTCTTGAAGTATGGTTATTTGAAAACACTTTGAAAGGTAAGAAGGGCTATACAAAACAATTATAATTTATTTCTTTCAAGCATATAAAGGATAATTGCAGATGTCTGCATTTAATACTGCTACATGGAACAAAATGAGAAAATCTGAAGCACTCTCTCCACACTTTCTGAAATGCATACTATAACTGGTTTGTAGTTAAATACACTGAGATAAATAAAATAAAACTTAAATTTTGCTTTGTATTCTTCACTCGAGGCAGAGTAAAAAAATCATGTGATACTAAAAGAAAGTTGCTAGTGTTTTATAGTTGTGACATAATCAAAATGAGGAAAAGAAACTGAAAGTTCAACAAAAACACTGAAAACAACAACAAAAAAATCAATTCATTAACTTAGTTCTATACCCAAATGGTGTTCTTATGCTATTACATTCTCATGCCTTAAAGGAAAATTTTCTAGGAATTCTTTTCTTTTCAATGTGCTTAATTTGAAACACTAAAATGTACTGGGGAAGATACTAAGAACCTTTTAACTTGACTATGCTAAATGAAAATTTTGTGTTTTCTTACCTCAGTCTGTTGTTCTGGCAATTTCATATTGTCAAAGATTCTGAAAACAATTCTAAATAAATCCTGCCACCAGTGCTTTTCATAAGTGTGGCCATATGTTTTCATTATTTCAAACATTACCGTTAAACCCCTAAAATGACAAAATATAATTAGGAAAGCTATAATATACAAAAGCATCTCATTCCTAAAATAGCTTTTATAGTACACAAAGCATCTACAACCAGAAAGCTTAAAACTCGTCTTTAATACATGACACTGGGTGTTAAGACATTTTAAGACAACAAGTTTCTTTAGGATACATCATTCAGGGAAGAAAAAAAAAAGAACCACCAAAGTCCCTGGCCTTAAATTTTTTTATTTTACTTTCCCCCTACTCCCACCTCACCATTCCAGCATTTAAAAATTTTAAATGAAATTTCAGATTGAAAAAGATCATTTGAGTGAACATTAATTTTGTCACATGATAGCTAAGGAAGAAAAATACGTCTATAGCAGTCTAAGAACAAACAAAAATTAGATTTTGAAAAATCTTTTTGAAAGAACTTGTGGAAATTTATAGTTAACACTATAAACCTAGTTAATACAATGTCCCCAAACAAAAGGAATTATAAAATGAATCTACTAAGATATAAAGCTCCATGAGGGCAGGGATCTGTGTCTGTTCTGTTTCCTTCTATATCCCAGAGCAGTGCTCACCACCTATGAGGCAAGCAGTATTTGTTGAACAAGTAAACTGCTAATTATCATACTGACTAGCTTCTGAATAAATGTTATAACTGAAACTCTAAATTACCTTCTTGATTCCTTATTATGTTTCTTGAAATAATACCTTTATATAACCATTAACATTTGATCTTTTCTTTTTATGTTGCTTTTTTCTCACAAAATACAGGCATCCTTCAATTTAGAAGTGGTTTATATTTCCAAAAGTCTAAGACAGAACAAAATTTTCTTTGAAAGGTTTTATAAGGACTGGTACACAGTTCAGCTCATTTGCTGCTATGCTACCATGCCTGGCACATACTAGATTCTGACAGAAGGTTCTCAACAAGTGTCTGTTAAATGAGTGTGTAAAATAACATTTTGGTGTTTCAGTCCTACAGCAAGTTCACAATGGTCTATTTGATACCTAAGATATCTAATCTGTAATAAGAGCAGTGATATAGGGAGGCCTGGGGAGGAAACAATCATCCATAGGAGACCCCTGTCAGACTTTCACAACTGGATGCCAAACTCACAGGTTTCCTCTTTAATAGAATAAGACTCTCTCTTCCCCATCTGCTGAGCTCCATGTCTATTCCCTCCCACTCATAGTAACTGGATGCTACCTGTCATGGCTGGGGGTAAGGGGATGTGGGCAATCATGTGTTTTGTAGAGCCTAAAGCAAATACACAGAGATCAACAGTATTCAAGGACTTTTACTGCTGAAGATGTCCTTTTTAAAAGCAATGCTTAAGTAGGGAAAGAGAACAGTCATGTGCCACATAAGGACATTTCAGTAATGATGGACTACATAATCAATGGTGGCCTCATAAGATTATAATGGAGTTGAAAATTTTTATTCTCATGATATCATAGCCTTCATAAGGTCATAGTACAACATGTTACTCACGTTTGTGGTGATGTTGGTGTAAACAAACCTATGGCACAGCCAGTCATATAATGATAATAAATGACTATACTACTGGTTTATGTATTTATTATATTATGCTTTTCATCATTACTTTAGAGTATACTCCTTTTATCTATAAATTTTAAAAAGTTAACTTAACCTCAGGCAGGCCCTACAGGAGGTATGCAGAAGAAGGCATTGTTAATCATAGGAGATGACAGCTCCACTTGTGTTACTGCCCCGAAGAACCTTCCAGTGGGTAGAAGACAGTGATATTGATGACCCCAACCCTATGTAGGCCTAGCCTAATGCGTGTGCGTGTGTCTTAGTTTTTAACAAAAAAGTCTAAAAAGTTAAATGAAAAAATCTAAACATAGAAAAAGCCTTATAGAATAAGGATATAAAGAAAATGTTTTTGTACCACCGTATAATGTGCTTGTGTTTTAAGCTGTTATTATATTTATGTTACAAAGTTTTAAAAATAAAAAAGTTTATAAAGTAAAAAAGTGATAGCAAGCTAAGGTCAATTTACTATTAAAGAAAGAAACATCTTCTAAAAATAAATTAGTGTAGCTAAAGATTACAGAGTTTATAGTGCAAAGCAATGTCCTAGGCCTTCACATTCACTCACCACTCACTCACTGACTTACCCAGAGAAACTTCCAGTCTTGCAAGCTCCATTCATGGTAAGTGCCCTATATATTACTGAATTTTTACTGTACCTTTTCTATATTTAGATATACAAACACTTACCATTGTGTTAAAATTGCCTATAGTATTCAGTACAGTAGCATGCTGTACAGGTTTGTAGCCTAGAAGCAATAGGCTGTACCATATAAGTATGTGTAAATATACTCCATGATGTTTGCACAATAATGAAATCATCTAAGGATACCTTTTACAGAATGTATCCCCACTGTTAATGGATACATGACTGTATTTGGGACTCTAGGTTAATAATTTATCCCTAAATCTACAGAATTTTGGGAGAATCAAATGAGAATGCGTGCAAAAGTTCTCTTTTTATCTAGTGCTATAAAAATCATAGTGTTGCATTTTTAAATGTAAGCTAAATAATAGCCCATACAAATCATGGTGGGGATAAGGTAGAAAAATCAAAGGCCATCACTGAACAAAATTTACTAATCTTTTCCCTCTCTTTTACTAACTAGAAAACACACATTCTCTTTTCTTTAACAACTATTAATAGAATCCACCCTTATTCTGAATATGGGATATGGTAAAAGCAAGGTATCATTGTCCCAGGCAACAACAGGCTAAGCAAGCAGGTAGGCCCTTTGTCAAAAAGACTTCTACAAAAAAATAAGAGGAGCCGGTGCTGATACATGACTTGCCAGATGTGACATGTTAGCTATTCCACTGATGTGGCTGGATATTTGAACTGGGGGCTATCTTGAATTTTAACAAGTTCCTAAGAAGTCTATTGATAAACAATCTACCATGCCTAACATAAAATAAAATGTTCTTTTGTGTTCTCATGATTGCTAAATTTTATGACAAATTCCTATGGTTTGAAACCTTTTTTTTTTTTTTTTTTTTTTTTTGAGACAGGGTCTCGTTCTGTTCCCTGAGTTGGAGGGCAAGGGTGTCATCAGAGCTCACTATAACCTCAAACTCCTGGGCTCAAGTGATCCTCCTGCTTCAGCTTTCCGAGTAGCTGGGACTACAGGTGTGTGCCACCATGCCTGGCTAATTTTTAAATTTTTTGTAGTGATGAGGTCTTGCTATGTTGCCCAGGCTGGTCTCAAACTCCTGGCCTCAAGCAATCCTCCTGCTTCAGCCTTCCAAAGTGCTGAGATTACAGGCATGAGCCACCACACTCGCCCTATTTGGGATTATTTATCTATTTCACAAGAATTCCTATTAAAACAAATAGTGCCATAAAAATGAAAAATTTCTTAGGATTTAAGTCAAATTTAACCTTGGTAGGGGGTGGGTGTGGTTCTGGCATAATGGGAGGAAGGAGAGATTTTTCCATTAAATGTCTATCATTAATTTGTTATAAGTCTGTGCTACCATTATAATTTTTAAAAATTCAAAAAAGTAAAATGTCCAAATAACTAATGACTTTTCCTAAAAAGAAGGTGCGTTACCCAAAATGGATTTTGTTTACCATAAAATTGAACTCCTGACAGTCTTAAATACTTGTTGACAGATATTAGGACACACAACTGGGCCATTTCAATTTGGCAGTCAAAAGTATAGGGTGCAAAAAATTATACTATGAGAGTGATGTGAGCTGTGACATAAAAACAGTGTATTGATTACTTTGTCCAGTTACATGATATCCATGATAGTTCCTTTACAAACTGACTAAATGTTTATATGGGATCTTTTATTGGGAATACACTTTTAAAAGAGTCTTATTTGAATAGATCTATATTAATCTTAACTGTTACTGACAAGGCTTCAAAAAGAAATGGTTCTTTCCCTAAAATCCACCAAGAATATGCATTTTAAAATTCTTCTATTATTCATCAGGAAATAAACTTTGCCACTAATTTCAATTTCTGATTGGAAACAAATGTATGAAAAAATGGAATGTTTGAAGTATTAAATGAACTTAGAAGCTATCAAATTTTTAAATAATATAGTATTTCAACTTTTATTTTGCTCTATTTAACATTTTAAAATCCTATTAACTTCCTATCTAATGATTGCTATACTTAATAAAACACATGATTTAAGAACTACGAGTTTGTGTTTATATGAGAAGTTAATTTGATTAAAATAAAAATAAATCCTTCAAAATTTTAATTCCAAATACTGATTGTTACCTGGTTCTTACATCTAATTTGCATCTATTGATGATACAGGATAATTCAAAGAGAATTGGGAACCATCCTCTCACCCACACCCTGTCTTCAGGTGCCACATTCATATCGTCGCTTGTGTATTCCTTGAAAGCCTTCAAGAAGAAATGTAGCATTATTAAAGGCAAAGCATAATACCTGTATATTTAGCATATTATTTCTCAAAAACAATTTAAGTGCTTTACAAATCAAAAGGGAGCAATTTAATTTATAAAAAGATAGAGACTATAACTGCCTACAATCAATCTTTCTCTCCCTCCGCACTGGCCCCTCACCCCCCACTTTCTTTATTCCAGAGTATTACAGGGGTAGAAATGCTTTAGTTACATAAATTGCCTTTGCACTGCCCAAGTCAGAGCTACATGTATGTCCATCCCCTAGACAGAGCGCACCACACCCTAAATTAGGTGTGAACTTACCCATCCCCTCCTCCCACTTGCTTGACACCCAATGAATGTTATTTCCATATGTACACATAAGTGTTGATCAATTAGTACCAATTTAATGGTGAGTACATGGGGTTTTTGTTTTTCTATTCTTGTGATACTTCACTTAGAAGAATGGGCTCCAACTCCAACCAAGATAATATAAGAGGTAGTTCACCATTATTTTATGGTAGTACTCCATGGTATACATATACCACATTTTATTAATCCACTCATGCATTGATGGGCACTTGGGTTATTTCCACATCTCTGCAATTGTAAATTGTGTTGCTATAAACATTCGAGGGCAGATGTCTTTTTTATAGAATGTCTTTTTTCTTTGGGTAAATACCCAATAGTGGGATTGCTTATCCAATGGTAGTTTTAGTTTTAGTTCTCTGTGGTATCTCCATACTACTTTCCATAGAAGTTGTACTAGTTTGCAGTCCCACCAGCAGTGTATGAGTGCTCCTATCTCTCTGCATCCATGCCAACATTTGTTGTTTTGGGACTTTCTGATAAAAGCCATTCTCACTGGAGTTAAGTGATATCTTATTATGATTCTGATTTGCATTTCCCTGATGATTAGAGATGTTGAGCATTTTTTCATGTTTATTGTCTATTTGTCTTCTTTGGAAAGGTTTCTGTTCATGCCCTTTGCCCACTTTGTAATGGGGTTGTTTTTATCTTTATGATTTTCCTGAGTTCTATATAGATTCTACTTATCAGCTCTTTGCTGGATGTGCAGCATGCAAATATTTTCTCCCATTCTGTAGGTTGTCTATTCTTTATTTTTTTTATTTTTTTTTATTTTATTTTGCTGCTTAGTTGTATTTGAAATGTCTATTCTATCTAATGATAGTTTCCTTGGCTGTGCAGAAGCTTTTTAATTTCATCCGGTTCCATTTGCTTATTTTTGTTGTTGCTGTGATTGCCTGCCTACGATTTTAGTACATGTGCTGCTGAAGTGAGCATGATATAATTGCCTATAAAGAGACCTGGACTAGATCCCAAAGTTGGCTTCACCTTCAACTATTATTAGCTTTCTGCATTTACTGGCCAGGTTATTTCAGGTTTCTATTTTTATTATTTAAATGATTATGATACTACACAGCCACACTAACCAGACTGGGGAGGTGTGAAGGTCAAATTAGCTGATGTATCTAAAAACTACTAAATACCAATAGGTCCATGTTAGTATGTAATAAAATCTTATCACCGAATCTATAATGCATAGTTACAAAGACAGATTCAGATATGCAAGTTAAACTTGGCAGCCAGATTGTCAATTCAACCTTTTACTTCAGAACTTAAGCCTATCCAGGCGTCCTCAAACTACAGCCCGCGGGCCAGATATGAGCCACCTAGCACATTTATCCAGCCCTCCAGGTGTTTTTGCCACCAGTCTGTCCTGCTTAGCAGCCGACTCGTCTTGGGCCTATATTACGCACTCTCCAACGGTCTGAGGGACAGTTAACTGGCCCCCTGTTTAAAAAGTTTGAGGATCCCTGGTCAGTTGACTTCAGTACTGTAGAGTACAGACAGAAAAAAGCACTATAGTGCATGGTTAAAAAAATAGGCTAGGTTTCAAACCCTAGCTTTACTTTACTAGCTCTGCAACTATGGACACATTTTTAAATTTTTCTGTGCCTCAGTTTTCTTATCTGTATGGAGCTACAACACTACCTATCCCATAAAGCTGCTGTGAAGATAAACCAAGTTAATACACACAAAATATTCAGAAAAACACGTGACACCTTCAATAACGACTAGTTATAATCATTAACCATCATAACTCAGAATCAAGCTCAGATTATTTTGGGATTCACTGAAAAATAAATGCCTTATAAACCCTCTGATCCCAACAAACTTAAATTTCAGATTGGAAATAGATACTCAGCAAAATTTTGTTTACTAAATGACACTATACCTGAGGTCTATCAGACACATATTTTGCGCAATGGCGAATAAGTCGAATTGCTTCCATACTTGTGTCTGGGAAAGCTGCATTGCACGCAAATTCAGACAAACACTTCACTGCATCCTGGAAGGAATCAATGGTCGCTGGAAAGTGTTTTTCAAATACAAGTGCTAAAATAGAGAAGCATACATCAAAATAACCATAATTTAATTATTCTTAAAAATACATTGAAAAATACATCAACCTCTAGATGCAATACACACTTCTTAAAGGTTATTAAAGGCTTTGACACCCAACAGGTATGGGGTTCGAGTCCGTCTCTACCACTGACTTGCCTGCTATGAGTAGTGAGAAAAGGGAAACATGTCTTTTTGTTTACACTTTAAACACAGCACCTAATACAGTGACTGGTACACAGCAGGTACTGAATCAATTTTGCTCAATGAATATAAAAAATTACTTAACCTCTGTATTTAGTTTCTTATATAGTTTATTTAGTTTCTGTATAGTTTCTTAATCTATAAAATGGGGATAATAATACTCACAAGATAGCTCTATGTACTATATTAAAATGAAGGCAGTAAAATGCTTATTATAATACTTTACTCAAACAAGCACTCAATAAATGATTGCCACAATAATGTCATGATTCTTGACAACGATGGTCATCATTGTCACCTTCTATATAGGCTTAACTTATATCCTTAGTATTTTGGTCCTCCTCAAAGTTGAAGGAGGGTGTACAGCGTAGTGATTAAAAACAAAGGCTTTGCTTTAACACTCCATGGCTTTGAATACCAGCTCCATCACTTACTAGTTCTGTGACCTTTTGCCACATTTCTTAACCTCTCTGGGCCTGAGTTTCCTAATCTATTAAAAAAAGGGACAATAAAGATACTTATCTCACAGAATTATGAAGATTAAATACACAAAAAGTGTTTACTGTATTAAAAATACTCAATAAATGTTAAATATATTAATAGTTTAATTATTATTATGTACACTGGCTCTGTAGGCACAACTTGGTAAACTTAAAGCCCATAACAGGCCAATAATTTTGTACCTGGATTATCTTCTGAACACATTAAAATTTGGGGGGGTTTTACTTGAATAAGAGAATACTCACTGACAATGTGCCCAGTTGTTTGGAATGCAAGTTCCACTATGCTTTCATCTTGATCAGATGCAGCTAGATGAAATACAGAGAAAATGTTCTTCCATCCAGATCGAATGTTAGCAGCTTGAGAATTAACCATCTGTGCTATACACCGTACAACCATATCTCTAATTGTTGGAGACCTAAAATATTAATATAACTGCTTAGATATACTTATAGATAAAACTCATTAGTTTTTTCCCTTCTGTTTTTCCCCCTATGGAAAACAATTAACATTTTTCTGATATTAACCAATTCAACATATATAATACCTGTTCCGTTTCATTATATGTTCAAAAGGTCTTAAGAAATCCTTCTGGAACCTGAAATTAGCAAGCTCCCCTTTCTCTAAGAATTTCATTGACAACTGTCTCAAGGAGTCTACTGCAAAGATAGCCACATCTTCATTAGGATTACAGCCAACCTGTAACAGCAACAAAAATAAAAGATGGTAATGTCAGCAGTAAAAATCTACAATTCTTTATTTTTGTCTCAGAAAAAGTAATAGCATAGATAGATATATCCTAATTAATAGCACCGACAGGTAAATCCTAAAATTCTTCATAAAGGCAATTCGTATGCTAAAAATATTTCTCTACAAGAAAAGTAGATATTTTAACTAAGTATTTAAAACTGAGAGCAATCATTTTTTAAAAAGAAAAATAGGATTCAAAACTTTTCTAAATTTAATTATAAAAACAATAATGAACAACTGCTTGAAAGGAAAAAAGCCTCAATTAAATTATAAGGAAATTTTAAATAAAGAAAATATTAGAAATGTAAACAAATATCATAGTTATTTAATTACCTTATTAAAATGATCTCCAATAACTTCCCAAATTCGAGACCACTGCAATCTTATTCTTCCCATGTTATAATATGATATTTCTACTATTTTTTGCAGACTAAACATTCTTGGATGTGTAGTGGAAAGTAATTCATCCATAGACACAGCACAGAGCCAACGCACAAAATCCACTATAATATAAATACATTTACATTTTTTAGTACAACCTTAAAGTTTTTTAGCCTGTTTGTAAGTAGAATAAATATACATACTTACCAATAGCATTTCCATCTAGCCTTGTAGATCCTGTGAATATTCTAGGGAAAATAAAACATAATTTATAAAATTTATAAATTGCTTTCTCTTTGGTCAATTCAAAAACAAGAAGCCTGGGGTACTAGCCAGTTTTATCTGTTTTAAGGGAACAAAAATTGGGTATTCAAATGAGTATTTTCCATCATACAGTTTAATAACAAGTGTAGTCTGGATGTTTCTCCCTCCCATTCCCACCCCCACCACGGATACATCACTTTGCATTCAATATTATTATTAGAGTAAGTGTATAGTGTTGTAATTTTATTAGATTTACGAACACCAGATAGGTATCTTATGAGATTCTAAGAATAAGAAAAATATTAATTTGTAAAACTAACAAATAATTGGCACACTACTAAACAGAAGACTTTTCATTTTTCCTGATTATCTACTAGCATTAACAAGTTCTTAAAATGAAAAATTCTACTTTATTTTTACAAATAACGTACATTTGATTATAAAATTCATTAATGGTAAATTAAAAGTGATTTACTATAACTTTACAAGAGGTCTCAGTTTAAACACTTTCCTTAGGGCATTCAAAGGTTTAGAGTTAAGCTATGCTCCCCAGCTTCATCCATTCTTCTTTCTGAGCTCTTTTCTGTGTGTCAAAGTTTCATAAACGATTTCAGCATAGACATGTTAGTCCACTTTGTTTAAAGTCTGCACTTTTACCCATATTCTGGGTTTGTAAACAAGGGTTTAATGTGATTTCCAGTATGGACAACATTCCTCAATTTAAAATGCATACCATAGGATTTGCATGATAAAAAGGAATCTTTAAAGGCAGGAGCAGGTCAAATATTAAACTAAGAAATAATAGCAGTAACAGTAAAAGCTATCAATTTCAAGGTGGATTCTATTCTGGTGCAATATATATATCCACTCATTAGATAATCACAAATACCTTGTGAAGCACGTACAATTATAACCCCAACTTTATAAACACAAACTGAGGCACAAAGAAATTTAATAGCTTTCTCAAACTCACAGAACTAATAGGTACTAGAGCCAAGATTCAAACGAGGACAGGCTGACCTGAGTCCACCCTCTTAACCACTTTTCTATGTTGCCTCACACTTACCTTAGTAAAACATATATTAAGCATTTTAAATATATTCTAGCCTTTTCTGACTACCACAATCTAAAGGTCCTGATTATATCATGATTTTTTTTAACCTCAGTGCCCTTGAATATCTATGTGTCCTAGCAATGAGTAACAAAAATAAGACAGGAAAAACAATTTAGAAACTGATAACATGATAACTCAGAATCTGAGCTCCTGCTAAAAGAATATCTTAAGATTTTCTAAATTGTTCTGTCAACAGAATGAAGCAATAAGTCAACAATCTAGCAGGAAACACAAGCTGGGGGAAAAATCAAAAGTAATAAGGTCCAATTTAATCCACTGGTTAGACTGGACCCAGAAATTAAAAATATACGAAGACTACAAAGCTCTCACATGAACAAAAATGAAAATTGCAGCCAGGCATGGTGGCTCACACCTGTAATCCCTGCACTTTGGGAAGCTGAGGTGGGAGGATCGCTTAAGGCCAGGAGTTTGAGGTTACTGTGAGCTATGAGCTATAATCATGCTACTGTACTCCAGCCTGGGCAACAGAGCGAGACCTCATCTCTTAAAAAAAAAGGGGGGGTGGGGGGTAGGGAGTGGGGGGAATGAAACTTACTAGACTATACTTTATAAATGTGATCAGCTGATTTCTCAAACTAGAGGTAATCTCACTGAAGGGAATGGCTATAGATAAGCCACACCACAAATAGAGTCAAAATTCAACAGTATAGGAGAAACAAGAAAAGGCACACACACAAAATCAAAAAAGGATTTTTTTTTAACTGAGAAGAAAGCAAATGGCAAAGAGTACAGGGGTAAAGAACAGAAGCAGAGATAAAACCACAGGGAAAGGAAGCAATAAATTCTGAAGATGGAGAATAAAGGCAACAAGGAGAAACAACGATCATCAGCACTCAGACAGGTTCTGTAGAGTGGGGTGATGGTGGGAGGCAGGGGAGCATGCATCCTAGGAAAAGGCATTCAAATTCCTACTCACTCTGGTAGCCTCTGAGGGGTCACTCTATTTCTAGTAATGCTCCACTAAAGATAAGCCATATGGTAGAGCACAGCAGTCTGTGAAGGCATTTAAAGTTAAGCCTTAATATATTAAGGCAGGAGAACAGAGCTATGTTTCACAAAATCAGCCTATGAAATGAATTCTACATTCCCCATATGAAAAGCAAAGGAAAGAAACATGAGAACCTTGTTTGCTAAAAGTTATGCCCTAAAAAACATGAATGGGGAAAAAATGTGATAAGATTACTGCTTCATCCACATTATGATACAGATAAAAAAAAAAAGAAAGTTGGCAAAATTTTTGCAGATTCTGGATCAAATTAACTTTTAAACTGTATGCAACACACAAGCAGCCTAAATTACTTACTATACCTGTAAAAGGTGGTTTTTTCACACTGAAAATATCACAGTTAACATTTATGTTTTAGACCTAACTGAAAGGAATTTATGAGCAAATGAAGTTGGGATGAGCTATACATATTTTCTGACAGGTGATAATGTTCCATATATGGGCCAGTATATAGCTAGATTGGTATGTTTTAAAAAAATAATAAAAACAAATACTACAATGCTAAATAACTTTTTTAGCTATTAGAATTAAATCATTCCTGGACAAAGTCTATCCCCTGCACAGTTTAGTAATACTAATTATGAAACTGGTCTAGTTTAACAATGCCTACAAAATTCTATACTAGCAAATGCTAGAGGATCAGGTACTCCCAGATTAAAATGTCAAATATTCTCCTAAATTCTAATGGTACAAGATCCTAATACAAAAGTGGAGATAATTAGAAAATTTTATCATCTTTAAGTTTTTAATAGAATCATATTTTTTTTCTGTTGGTTAAGAAACAGAAGCTATAAAGAAGTTAACACAGAAGAATTATCTTTATTTTTCTTGTTTGGGTCTTATACTTGTAATAACAGATTATTCAGAACAATAGGTCTGAGGACAGGAAAATGACTTTGTTTGCTAGACAAGCACAGAACTCTTCAGGATGATGCCTGACGATATTCCCACTACTGTCTTGACTACCAGTGTTATCTAACTGAGTTGTAATATATGAAAATAAACTCAGATATTCAGTAAGAATTCAGAGAAAATTAATGAGAAAGTGAAATGCACAAGAATAATATACCCTTATAAGAAATCAAATATGTGACTTATAATGCTTTCACTATAAGCTTAAACTTGCAATATTGAGGCTTTGTATAAAATTGGACACTACATTCATGTTTGTAGAACTATCTGGTGATGACAAGCCTGTGATAACAAAGTACTAACAGAATTTGGGCTAAGTCTGAAATCGCATTAATTCTTAAAACAGAGAGGCATGTAACTTGTTCATATGAGTGACATATCCCCCTGTAATAAACGGTAGATAGGAGGATAAATTAGAACTGCTGTGGTCATATAAAGTATATTATGGAAACAGAAATAGTATATAGAATGTTGAATCTTGCCTGAATAGATTCTCAAAATGACAGTGAAGATGATTTTCTGGACGGCAAGAAAATCATTTGGAAGAAAGCTAGCCCGGTAGCAGAAGGGCGGCTATTATGTGGTTCTGGAGTTGTACATGCAGCCTGAAAAGCAGAGAGGTTAAGAGTACACACTCTGAGATGTGCTGCCTGAGTGTACATCCTGGCTCCGCCCCTGAAAATTCTCTATGAATGAAAGAATGAAACAGTTACCGCAATAATCAAGACAAGACTAGCCTGCTTGTGGAGATGAGCAAGTTATTTAATCCCTTTCTGTCTCAGTTTCCTCTTCTGTAATTGAGGACTCAATTATAATAATATAATAATGTTAATAATACTCATCTCACAAGGCTACTAAAAGGACTCCCCCTTCACAGCAAGTGAACATTAAGAATTCTTTTCAAGAAAAAAGTTCTGTTGAGTACTTCCGGGGTCAGTAGCCATTGAATGCTAGTTCTGTCTGTACTTAGAGCAAAAAGTTTTATTTGAAGCAAAGTAAAATAATGGATCAGCATGAATTTCTAGATCACCAATAAGAGATTACAGTACATATTATATTTTTGAAAGCTTCCATCACAAGTGATTTTAAAAAAAGTCAGTGTTGTAAAAATGCTAAGTTTCAATTTGGGGGGCATTTATCTAGAAAAAGCTAATCTTCAAAAGAACAATAGAAGATATTGCTCTACATGTTGGGCATTTAAAAATCTGAAATAAATGAAATGTTCCACAGTAATATAAGCCATAGTATGAGTTTTCTTTTAGAAAACAAATTAAAAATGAGGAATATCTGGTAATGCATATAATACATGAATTCCGAAGTCTTTCCCAAAGCAGCTTATATTGAGAATTGCCAGCAAAACCCTTTGATCCATAATGCATAATCCATAATGCTGTCTTATCAGGGACCCAGCAAGATACACTACTCTACATTTTCAAATAGGGGTAATAAGGGGAGTAAGTTTTCCATAAAGGAAATAAAACGTTTGTTATTCTTTTTTGTCAAGGTTATCATTTCCCTAATGCCCACTAATATCTACTGCAACTTAAATTTTCATACCGTTTATCTCCTTATAGTCTATGATCCTAAAAGCAAAATTAGAGGTACTACATCATCTAAAGCACAACATATCACAATAAAGTCTTATATTACTTTAGGAAAATTATTTTGGCAATAATTTTCTTTTTATTGATGAGCAAAATATATCTAAATGCTACAGAATTGAAATAGTATTCATCTGAAAAGGGAATAAAATGAATACCTTACCTATCTACAGCAACAACAACACTTTGAGAACTGGTTTCTCCAATGGATTCCTGAATACTTGCTATCTGCTTCCAGTCCACATTTCCTCCAACTACCACACATAAAAGAGAGTCATTTCAGTTTGAAAACAATTCAGTGGAAGAATACACTTATAGTTCTAAAACACATTTCTGAAATCAATTATTTTCCTACTAAAAGAAGTAAGGCTTTGGGTAAACAAATCTTCTGGCATCAGAGACATTTATCAAGGCCAAATAGGCTTAATGGACTACATTAAGCAGTATACGACACATGGTTATAAGGCACGAACTGTGTTTGCAAAGATCACACAAATTAAGGGCACTGTGAATTTACATCATAAAATTAATGACATTAGACATAATTTCCCTTAATGTTTAAGAAACACAGCACTACCTTAGTTCCTGTGATATCTTCTAAGGATAATTCCAACTCCATATAATTAGACTTCCCCTGTCATTTAATCTCTGGCCCCCTGTTTACAAATGCTACTTGAAAATTCTACCTGTATATTCTAACATCCTCTTTTTCAAAAGAATCATATATCTTTTCCCATGAAACTGGTTCCATATGTTGGACAGTGGAACAATAATATCCCCAGTTTTCAAACTCTTAACCTTAGAATCATCTTTGGTATCTTCCCTCTCCTCCACTAATATTCAACTAGTCTCTAAACCTTTTTTTTAATCTCTTTTTCATATCATTTATTCATTTTCATTCCTACTTAGTTTAGGCCCTCATAATTTCAGCGCTGGATTACTGAAAGAATTTCCTGACTCATTTGCCTGCCACTGATTATTCACTTCTTCAATTTCACTTTCATTCTCCTGCCAGATTAATTTTCCTAAATCATCACCTTCATTTTGCTTATTATACTTACAGGATAAAGTATAAATTCTTCGGCCTAGAATTTAAGTCATTTCCCTTCAACATTCTAACCAAAAGGTACCATCCCTCAGCTATCTAAAACTTACCTACTTATCAAACCCAATTTCAGTTCTCAATGAAGGATTCTTCTCATCTTCCTCTGCACTAAGCACTTACTTAACTAAGTACTACTCAAATCAGAATTACTTCCATACAGTATTACATATATTATGAATATTTTAGGTGTATTAATGTTGCCTGCTTGACCAGATAAACAGCTCTCTAAGGTTATGAATAAAGTCCTATATATTTTTTGTACTTTCCCACATTATTCAATACTAAATACAAAGCACGTGCTCTATAAACACAGTTGACCCAATTGACCAAACGCTCAGTAAGTGCCTTTCTGAATGTAAACATAACAGGTGATGTCGTTTAAACTAGTTGAACTCAAATTCTATTCTAAGAACTCAACAAAGTAAAAAAGATGTGATCCCTCTTCTCACTGAATTAATAATTTACCAGTAAAGACAGACATGTTTACAACAAACTTTAATACAAGGTAATGATTACTTCATGGGTGAAATGAATTAATTACATAGAATATAAGTTTGCTAAATAGAACTAATTTGATAGGGACAAAGAGAAGAGGGGTGTTAGCTCATGGAAATGTTTCTCATATGATAAAATATTAATTCAAGCTGGATCTTGAAGGATGACTGTGTGGAAAAGGAAGCAGAAAGAAAAGCAATTCGGACAGAGGGGGCAGCTATTTTAAGTAATGGAAACATGCAAGTGTACATCATGTTTTAACATATTTGGGTGTAGCCATAATGAAGGATTTAGAGGGGACAGAGAAGAAGGGAAAGAACAAAAAGTAGTAGGAGATAAAGCTGGAAAGACAGATTGGAAAAATAATGTGAAGAACCTTGAGTCCCATGTTTAATATACTATGCTTGAAAACTGGGAACCATTAGATCTTTTAGAAGATTGACATGATCCAATCTATTTTCTAAAAAATAACTCTGGTAGTATCTGGAGAACATATTGAAATAGGAAGATATACTGGAGTCAGGGAGATAAATTAAGAGCCTATTTCTATAATAATAGTGAGCAAGAATGAAAGCCTGAAGTAAATGACAGAGAACTGGCGCGGTAGGGCAACAGTGTCAAGGCACACTTGAAATGTATTATACTGTGTGTTATAAGAATTCAATGAAGAAAAAAACCTATGGAAAAAAATAATGCCAATCATCACACAGCTTCCTTTGTGTATCAACTGGATGTCCTTTCCACAGGACCTTCTATACCTTTTATATTTAAATAATAATATATTTAAATAAATAAAAAATATAGAAATATAATCACTAGTAATAAAAGATTTAAAGGAATAAAGAATATATAAATTTTCTAGGAATCCAAAAAACCCATTTCTCAAATATATAAAATCTTTCAAAGAATTGTATGACAGTATAACATAATGGGCTAGACAGTATAACATAATAGGCTAAGAGTTCCTAGTTTTATCAAATTACTCAAAAGCACACATATTTAGGTTAACTAAGAACAAAGATGCACATGTTGTTAATATTCTCTAAACATTTGTTACCAAGCCATCAAATTTTTAAACATTAATATATATCCTGAAAGAACAAAATGTAATTCAAATCTAATAATTATATACTATGTATTCTTAACAACTCAGTTTCATGTTTCCAAAAAGTAAAAGCACAGACTTTTTTCATATCAATCAGCAAGTCAGATAAATATATATTCAAGCCTGTCAACTTGGTTACATGGACACCCTGGTGCATGGATACTATTAATAAAGGAGGATTCAGTTTAAAACAAAAATATATATACTGTATATAGACTAGATTGGCTCAACTGTACCACATAATCTTCTAGCTTAAATTCCGACTACAGCATCCTGCTCAAGAAAGTATCTGCTGTCTGAGTAGGTGGGTTCAGAGGAATGGGGGTGGACATGTACCACATGGGATGGCTGGTAACCAATGTAACAGTCCAAAGGGATTGGTGTGCCTAATAGGGCCAAGTCAACAGACTAGCTCCCACTAGGATGTACATTCAAAAATGAAAGCCTGATGATTCAGAAGTAAGTAGAGAATGGAGCAGACCAAAAAGAGAAGTACATAATATGAGAGAAAGTCTAAATAAAGCATAAAAGAGTGTTACTGGGCTCTAGAGTGGCCTAAAAGCCTGAACTGTTTTTCATTGCCAGGTCTGAAATGTGTGTATCTTTACGTAAAGTCTCTTTTTCTGAAGGGAGAAGACAGTTCATCCTCGTATCCTTATACCCTAAGTAGCACAATAGAACAGTGAATAAATTAACTCATTTTCAAGTTTATTAGTAAAACATTATCAGTAAGTATCATTATTTTTCATTTGACTAAAATTCTAGAAGATGGAACTATTCCACTGGTGTTTTATTTTTAGTGTAACCTAATTCTGTAGTCCTACTTGTCAAAATTGAGTCCCAACATTAACACCTGTCATTATTTTGGTCTTCCCATACTCTCCAGACCTTTTTAAAGGTATTTAATCAATCAGTGCACATTCATTTCACTTGCCTGTAAATATTAATACTTTTCATCTATATCTCAAGTTACCTCATGGAGTAATTATAGTTCTAATGTACAGAGTTGGACTTCCAGATTACATAAATCAATGTGCAGGTGCTTAGGCAGTTCTAAATCTTGCTGCTGAATCACCAAGTTATCAGGTCTATACCTACACCCCTAGACCTTGCAAATACCATGGCATTTATCATATTACTGAGCAAAAGACTGCATTGCTAGCTGCTTCAGTTCGATACCACCAGGAACTAATTTTACCTAGTCCAACTGGAAGCCACAACATGGTCCTGGTCTTTATTTCTTTTCCTATGGATTCTTTATAAAGTTTAAAATTCTTTTGGACTTCCTAAGAATTTTTATAGCTAGCAACAATAGTAAAAACACTAAAAGAAAATTTCTGCTCTCTTTAGGTCATGTTTCTAGATTCTTTGGTTGAAGGGAGGGTAGAAAGGAGGGACAGAGAATATTCAGAAACTTCTAATATACCAGCCATTATGCTAAGTCCATTCATACATATTCTTATGTAATCCCAAAAATTCTATGAGTAGATAATACTCTTAGTTTGCAAAAGTGGAAACTGAATCTCAGAGAGTTAAAGTAACTTGCACATGGTAAGGAAAAAATACAAAAGAATTCAAATCCAGAAGTAGCATATTCAAGGTCAAAGTTTAAAGTATGCTTCTCCCCTGGTGGAACTTCTTCCATTTACAACTAATAATGTATTTTCTTTTATTCTTCTCTATCCATTTTCACTAATATTTTCTTTTGTTCTATTGGGTGAAATCTGGAAGTTCCTGGCCATATTAAGCACATGAGAAGCCATGTAGAGAGGTCCCTTACTGGCAAAAGAGTTTGGTTAGGCCTGCACACCGCCTTTAAAAATTATGAATGTGAATGCTTTCTCTAGTGGCCCAACTGTCTATTGCCTTGTACCAGCCTTTACAGATTTAAGTTACCTGATTAGTCTTAGAATCAGGTAATTTTATTTTTTTTATTTTTTAAGACAGAGTCTCACTCTGTCAAGCTCCTGGGCTCAAGCAATCCTCCTAACTCAGCCTCACAAGTAGCTAGGACTATAGGAACACACCACCACACCAAGCTAATTCTTCTTTTTTTGGTAGAGACAGGGTCTCACTCTTGCTCAGGCAGGTCTGAACTCCTGAGCTCAAGCGATCTTCCTACCTCAGCCTCTCAGAGTGTGAGGATTACAGGTGTGAGCCACCACACCCGGCCAGAAGCAGGTAATTTAAAACTGTACTCTTCTCCCACCTCCAAGGAAGAGAATGATACTAAGGATCATTTAATGTTGCAAACCAGAGCAGGCAAAAAAGGTTTAATCCTTTATTTAGTCATGCTGCTTTTTCTGATAAGGTTAGACAAAGGGAATTTTTCCTTATCTCTCCAATTATATTTCATTGCTATAAGAAAGTTACCTATAATGAGGAAGCTAAAAACAACTTTCAATACTTCATAAAGAGAATTTTAAAAGTTCTCACCTAACCCCAGACCCACAAATTCATCAGGACCCTGATCTTTTGTTCCAGTAAGAGATCCTTCTCTGCCTCGCACTGTTCCAGAAATGTATCGAGGTTTCACTCCAGTTCCTATAAGTTGTGCCAGCTCCAACTGACTGATGCACTTCAGAATCTTAATTACAAAAGGAAAAAATTTTAAAATTCCATGTTAAAAATTCCCTCAAAAATATTTAAATATATGCAGCTAGGCTTTAAACATCAGTTATATAAATCATTATAAAAAGCTAAATGTACTTATCTTAAATGTACTAAATTAATTTTCTCCCCAAACATTTAAGCATGGCAGTGATAAAATATTTAGCATTAGCTCATTCTATAAACTAAATTGCAAAGTTGAAAATAAAGTGCTTATACCTCATGCCAGGAATTTCCTAAATAATTTCCATCTGTATGAGCCACTGTAATAAGTGTTTTTATTGTGTCTATGTTCTTTTGTTTCATTTCAGTAATACCAGAACTCACTGTCAGTAAGGTAAATCTTGCTAGTGCCTGGACATATGCATCTCTTTCCAGCTATAAAAAAGAGAACAGTGTATTTACATGGTTGTAAATGCACAACAGATAGATCTCCAATTCCCCACTGACAAACTGTTTACTTGTTTAGTAAGTTTTTAACTTGTAACTTAGTAATAAGTTTTACTTGTCATGAATTACATATAATATCACAATACAGTTTTTAAATTTTCATTCATTTTAAGATGACGAATGAAGCAGGAAAGACATAAATTTCTAACATCCAAAGACAACGGAGGTGCCAAAATCAAGATAAGATTTTAGCGATAACCAATGAATTCTTTTTTTTTTTTTTTTTTTTTTTTTTTTGAGACAGAGTCTCACTTTGTTGCACAGGCTAGAGTGAGTGCCGTGGCGTCAGCCTAGCTCACAGCAACCTCAAACTCCTGGGCTCAAGCAATCCTTCTGCCTCAGCCTCCTGAGTAGCTGGGACTACAGGCATGCGCCACCATGCCCGGCTAATTTTATATATATATATATATTAGTTGGCCAATTAATTTCTTTCTATTTATAGTAGAGACAGGGTCTTGCTCTTGCTCAGGCTGGTTTCGAACTCCTGACCTCGAGCAATCCGCCCGCCTCGGCCTCCCAGAGTGCTAGGATTACAGGCTTGAGCCACCGCGCCCGGCCACCAATGAATTCTTATCGTAAATCACTGAGCACTTTTGTCTCAAGTACTGTGTGTATTAGCAGAAACCAGATTTATAAGTTTGCTTATTTTTTTCTACAGCTAGGCTGTGCTTTTTGTAAGGCTTAACATTCATAATTAAATGTGAAATGGGCTTAAAAAACAAAAAGACAAGTTGGGCTAAACATTATCCTCATATAAAGTACAAAAATTACTAGAAGGGACTGTTTTCATGAAAATTATATACTGGATACTTGATTCTTTTAAATAACTTGCTCTTAGGCTTATGTTATAAAATCATCAAAATCAATCATTATGATGATTTCATCATCATAAAATCATAAAATATATACATATATAAAATATGATTCAATAAATATGAAATGCGGCCTGTTTAAATAAGATATGCAAATTAACATATAGGAATTCAAAGTCTTGGCAACTTTTTATATAGCTAATATTCTATAGAGGAAAAATAAAGTAATCAAAGTCATGATGATAAAATTTTAGAGAGATCAATATAGAACTACCGCTTCCACTATAGCTTCTTAGAAACTTAAACATTAGGATTCATTTAAACTTCATCATGTGTTTGAAATTAGTTTTTAATAAGTCAGACATAAAAAATTGTAATTTAAACCACATTAATGACACAAGTAATTAATGTCCCAAACTGTCTACAAAGGCAAAATTCTTTGTTACCTGAATGCTGAAAATGCATGCAATTCTGATTGCACATCTTATACCTTCCAGGCAAAGAGAGGCTACTTCGGTATCATCACAATCTTGTAGACCCACACTGAATGCAGCCAGAAAAGGTGTCCAAGCCAACTAGAAAAATTTAAAATATAGCTTGAACATAAAGCAATAAATTTTATGATAACACTACATTAATATTTTTCAAGGCTTTCAAACAATACAAGACTTAAAGAAGTTCTGAAAAAAAAGAAATAAGGTATTGGTGTAGTTATCTGAAAAACTTTCTTAGAAAAAGGGGGAAAATAAACTATAAAATGCTTCCTGGGCTTAAATAAGTAGAAGGCAAGATCATAAATTCAGTAGAGGACCTTAGGCATATTTTAAGAATAGCATCTATAAATTATTCACATCAATTAAAAATGGGAAGTCAATATACATATACATAACAAATATTAGTTTTAGCACTGAACTCATCTCTCTGTAAGCTTTGTGCCTTGCAATATTGCATAGACTCTTTATTTTGAGTAAGATTATTTTATTCATTTTCCCACTTGCAACAATAACATTATTCTCTTTTCTTTAAAAGCCTGCTCCCCGAACGTCATTTAGCCTATTTTTTTAAATTGTTAAATATTTTACATTGAGACATCAGTTACGGTATCTCTGTTTGGTGATCCAGCACTGGTATTATGCACTATAGCTTCATGAAACCTGGTCAATCAATTATAGTCAATGCCTACTGCAACCAATAGGATGAAATGATAGGGATGCTTGCGATTAAGCAACTGAGACTGGTCAATACAGACAAGCTAATCCTCTTGCAAGACCACATGTCACAAAAAACAACACTGCTCAAACTACAAAAGATGGATGTGGAAACTCTGTCATCCACTGTATTCACCAGACCTTGTACCAACTGACTACCACTTCTTCCAGGCTTTGGACCACTTCTTGCAAGGAAAAATATTCAATTCTCAACAAGCTGTGGAAAATGCCTTTTGCAATTTCATTGCTACTTGCCCTCTCGGCCTCTTTGCTGCTGACATAAGCAAGCTACCATTAAGATGGCAAAACTGCATATAGTTTAGGCACATATTTTGATTAATTGTACTGCTTTTTGTTTGAGATATAATAAACTAAACTTTTGACTTGAAATTGGACATTTCATAATTAATGAGCTAGTAAATAAACAGTAAAAGTATTTTTCTGAGTGGTAGAATTAAAGCTGGTTCCTTATTACTTTTGTTTTGTAATCTTCTATACAACCCCCACCAACAAAAACATTATTTGAAAAATAAGTAAAATAATGGCATGAGATTATTTAAAACAAAACAAATTCATCTTTATAAAATTTATTTCACAATAAAGAAAAAATGTGTTTCTTATATTTCAACATGATTTTCTATATTATTCTAGAAGATAAGGCCAGTTATACTCCACTATTCCTTCTAACACTGTGTCCCTGGCTCCTTCACTTCATCCCATAATTCTTCACCAACTTTCAGAAATACCATATGACACAGACCTTGGAAGAGGGGTAGAAGTTATTATACAATTTTGGAGCTGAAAGAAGCACAGAAATCTTGTAGTAATCTTTCACTACCCACACATATGTGTAGTTAGAATCAGAATGAGAACTTGAATTATGATCTCCAGTCTCCATGGACCATCCATCATATCATACTGTCTCATAACCTGGAATATAACTTACCCATTTCTCTTTTCAAACTTGACTCTTCTCCATTTCCCTACAACCCTTTTAATGCACTGCCTACTCATTTTGGAATTTGGAGAAATGATACAAAAGAAGAATAGAAGAATGAGGAAGGAATGGGAAATTAAATTTCAAAGAACCAATAAGTATCATTTTCATTAAATCAACCCACACACACAATGTTCCATTTTGTTCTTTACCCTACTTTCTAGGCTCCAAGCATACTCACAACCCTCATATTAGTTCCTGGGCTGGAAGTACTGGGAGAGAGAAAGAGCCTCATGATCACTTTGAAATCTGAATTAACTCCAAAGGTTTAAGGATAACTCATTTAGAGAAAACCAGGCCAAAGATTAATGATCATTCTCCAAAACTTTTCTATACTCAATTCCTAAGTCTACATACCAATTAATAACTTATGATGCATAACACTTCTTGTTCTCTTTAAATAAAAGAAAATTTATATCTGCTATGTCCTAAATAACATGGTTATAGTTACCAGGTCTATACTGATGTGTCAGATCACTATACTTCCTTAACTTAAAAATATGCTGAACAAAATTATATATTAATATATACTGCAATTAAGTTATCAGAAATTCTAACCTTAAACATGGGCCTCACGTGCTCCAAATGTGTTGCACTTGTAAAAGGTGCCTGAACATGGCTCACAGCCTCCATGAGTGCTTTAGCTGTCTTGGCCATCTGTTCCATTTCTAAGTTATATAGAAGTCTTCTTTGTTTTTCACTGGCTACATCTGAAACAATAAACACTATTAGCATTTAAGATATAAAGGCATTTAAGGATGCCATTTTGATGTTTTACAATCAAATAATAAATAGTACCAATTCAAGATGCCAGAGACAAAGGTCACATATTATCTGATTCTGCTTATATGAAATATCCAGAATAGATAAATCCATAGGACCAGAAAGTCAACCGGTGTTTACCAGGGGCTGAGAGGAGGGCAAATGAGGAGTACCTGCTGAATGGGTTTGGGGTTTTATTCTGGGGTGATGAAACATTTTGGAACTAGAAACAGGTGGTGATTGCACAACATTGTGAATGTACTAAATGTTACTGAATTTCTTCACTTTTAAATGGTTAATTTTACGTTATGTGAATTTCACCTCAAAAAAGAGCCTGGACTAGGAATCGAGGATAAGTAGAAAACCTATGGGAGGGAAGAGAGTGGGTACAACTGTCATAGTCATAATAAAAGTATTAGGGAAACAACCTAAATATGGGATAGGAGAATAGCGGAAGAGAGGTAAAAGGCAATGGCATCCTTGTACCACACATGCTTGAATGACTGCTCCTGAGTTAACAAGAAAACACTGGTCCTAACACTCCAGGGTAATTTTAATGTTTTCAGCACAACACCATCTCTTTCCCATTTCCAGCTTCTCATTGATTTCCTACCAGCATATAAAAAATAGGACAAAGAAAGAGGGATATGAGCATATTATAATATATAATACAGCTTCTCTCCTGTCAATACAATCTTGCTACTGCAATTTTTTCAAGCTTACGATTTCACTTCCAAGTAGAAGTGCTCAGAAAGGCAGGAAGCCTCTTTCTATATTACTTTTACATTCTTGGACCATCACCATCACCTCATTCCTGAAGTCACATTTCAGCTCTAATTTAATTACCACTGTCTCCATTTATATAGTGTCTAGAACAGAAATGAGTCCACAGTTGGCTCCTACTGCTAGGTATTAACAGATCTAGGGACTCCATAGTTACTTAAGTTATGATCTGTCTGAAGCAGTGACCTCCTACTCCATGAGCTCCCCATCACTCCCACCCTCCCCAGCTCCTTCAGTCACCCCTACTCCCAGCTTCCATCTATGTGTCATGATAGATGAACAGATGGAAAGATGTTGCTCGAAGACAATGAGACAGAAAAAAAAAAGAGTTGAAGTCTGACTATAGGGGTTGTCTAACCAATCTCTTTGACCTCCAAATCCTAGCTGAGATAAATGGATGAGTATATATTAAACACACAGTAACACATGCATATTATGTAGCATTTTCTATTAATCACTGGTCAGTGTATCATTCTTCAGGATGTAGGGAAAAATACAGCTGGATCACTCAACTGTATATTAGAATACTTCTCGTTAAAACATGTTTCTCACCCATATTTACATAGTTACTTTATTCTAAATCAAGTAAAATATTCTTTTAAGGACCCCTATTTTTTTCCCTTGAACAATCTGGATACTTACTTTGTTTACTTGATTTTGTAGGGATTGTTAGTTCTTTTGTTTCTTTCATTGATATCTTTTTCCCAGCTATTTCATTATAGATGGCTGATAGATACTCTTCAGGAAGGTCTTTACTGTCATTGATACCTCTATTCATCTTAATGTACTGTTCCTTCGTCATTTTATTTTTAACCTAGATATGAAAAACCATTATAATTCCTAAAAATTAATGTAAAAGTTTCACTTGTATTTTAAGAACTGAATACTCATATGAGAGATTTTATAATTACTTTGAGATAGGATGTGCAAAATGTTCAACAAAACATATATAAAAATGAAAAAAAAAAGCCACAGAAAATGAAGGCAATATAGAAAAGACCCATTCTGGCATAAACTAATTCATCTTTCTCTGCAGTGGACATGAGTAATTTGCAATAAGAAAGGAGATTAGATAATGAAATTATTTGGTTTTGCCTGAGGCTTAAGAGCTCTTGCAGTCTCTTAAAAAGGGCTATGGCAATTATTAAAAATATAGCATGATGCTATAGCATGATGCTTTCCTATGAATGTGTAAAAATATTACCATGCAATTTTTCAAATGTAACTTATTATCTAAGAGAATAAAATTCTATCACGTAACTTTAAAAACTCATCTTGAATCATAGCACTAAAGAAGTATGAAAGAAAGCAAGCTGCATTACCTAAAGTTCTGACAAATGCTTAAAAACAGACCAGGAAAAACAAAATAAAAGACTACACAAGTGCTGCCAAGAAAAGGTAAAGGAAAATGACAGTCACATGGAAATTTTGAGCATGGCAAAACGTTTTAGCATCATGCTAAATTTTTTAATTCTAAAAATTAAAAAAACATTCAAATTTTAGTTCAGAAGAACATTAATGTGTTGCTAAAAAAGTTAAAAGAGTTAAAAATTGATTTTATATAACAGTGGATGCAAGAATAACAATAGCTAAAATTTACTTATAGCAAGAGAACAATCTCTTTGACTGAGTCATTGTGGCAACTGAATTATATTAGATGATCTGGACAAAGTATTCTAGGACTGCATTGTCTTGTTTAAGAGTAGCCTGAACAAGAATGTCCTACTTTGTACCTTGATAAAGCTAAGGAATACAAGTTTGGAGTTTATAAAATGGTAGCCCTGTCACCAAACTTGGGAATAAGCACAGCCAAAATGTTTACACTGTATCTCCAGAAACTGAGACAGATAAAACCCAGAAGTCTTATATCTCTGAAGGATATTTATTTAACTGAATATATTCCTACCTACCACCTTCCATACAGAATTTAAGGCAATCGTAAAGATAAGGCTCCTGTAAATTTACATGAAAGTACATAGAACAAAAATCAAGCAAGTCATCAGAAGCTTGCAAAAACCATCAGAGCCAGCCAATAGTGGCTTGTACCTATAATGCCAGCTACTCAGGAGGCTGGGGTGGGAGGAGTGTCCAGCCTGAGCAACACAGTTAGATCCTGTCTCATAGAAAAAACAAAACAAAATGAAACATGACTGTAAAGAGATGAGAGTGTTTAGAAAATATAACTGGGATTCATATACTTATTTACTTCAGATTACTCTGCAAACAGATCTTTCTAATCTGTCAGAGAAAGGTATTAAGAGCGCTCTTCCTATGAAAGTGTAAAAAAATTACCATGCAATTTTTCAAATGTAACTTATTATAAGGGAATAAAATTCTATCATATAACTTTAAAAACTCATCTTGAGTCATAGCACTAAAGAAGTATGAAAGAAAGCAAGCTGCATTACCTAAAGTTCTGACAAATGCTTAAAAACAGACCAGGAAAAACAAAATAAAGGACCGCACAAGTGCTGCTAAGAAGAGGTAAAGGAATATGTCAGTCACCTGGAAATTTTGAGCATGGCAAAACATTTTAGCATCATGCCATTAAGAGGCAGAAAGTCTTGACACAAAATCTGAAGTAGCAGTTCAGTGTCTATGGATCTGGGTTGAGACTCTCAAAAGGTGGGAGTAGAGACTTTGCTTTCAGGCATCCAAAATAAAGCACACTGCTCACACAGAACACTTCTGCCACAGTGGGATTCTTGAAGCCATGTAAAACTTTTCTGCTCTTGACATCTTTTATGGAACATTCTACTCTTAACTTTTATTCTCGTGTGCTTAAATAAAGCTGTGTCTTGTTTAGTGTTTAAATCACTTAAAGTTGGTTGTTACTACTGATGATTAATGTACACGAAAATTTAAATATGTTCTAAACATACCTCAAAAATTTAAAAATTCACTGACTCACACAGTATCTAAAAGGTAGCCTAACTATAAATATTCTAGTGCAAAAGGAACAAAAATGGCTTGTTAAAATTCACCTGCATTTTAAGTTTGAAAACTGAGAAAGAGAAGAATCAGTTTTAAGAAATTCCTTGAAGGTTACCTGTATTCTTTTAAAATGTTTTTATTTGTCATAGCTCATATGGTTCTCAACTAGGGCCAAGATTATGGTTCAATTTTCTAAAAGGCTACTTAGCTTCATAGGAACTCACAAGCTGCTCTACAGCTGCAGACTGCATATCAGCACAGGATGCCAAGCAGCAACCTGACAAGGAACAGGCTCACAACAAGCAGTTGCCGCTGCTAGATAGGACTGCAGGCACACAGTCTATGAACAGAAACCATATGCTGAAAACAGGGCATTATTCTAAAGATAATACTCCCTAACCGTATGTCTTTAAAAACCTTTCAGCAATCTGGGTACTTATGAAAAGATACAAAAGGAAATTTTAATATTTCTTCAAAGTAACTCAGCATGAGCATGTACATCTGTATAGCAAAATATGGCACAAGTGCATATGATACTGCTTATTCATTTATAGAACAAAATGTCTTTAAAAGTATAATCTTCTAAAAACAAAGGAATGTAAGCCCAGGTTATAAACAATGTAAGCCCATGGTTTAGACTGAAAAATGAGATGAAAAATCAGACTGAAAACTAAAGATATCTAAATAAATCATTATCTGTGGACTGCCTTATAAAACCGTGGAAAAAAGTAATCATGCTGGATAATGAAAACCCTGAAAGACAAGCTGCTTTGACTATACTGCCAATGATATGGCAAAGGCACATCTTAAATGACTAAAATCTTAAATAATTTTTTAATAAACTCCTATATAAAATCAAGTAAATCTATGGTAAATGCATAGTTGTTCAATGGTGATGTATATAATAGGAGCAACTTCATATATAATACTCCTACCTCATGTTCGGTATATAATTTTCATATCAACTCTGCCTTAAACATCTCAAAATACACATCAAAAAAATCTCCACACTGCAAAGGTTAATCTCTAACTCCAAATAAAATTTAGTTTTTCCAATACATCTCAGATTAGTAAGTATACAGTTTATTTTATATCCTAAGACTAATAAATGTCATTAGATACTTACCCCTAGAAATATGAAGAAATTCTTGTAAATAATTTGTAAAGATAATTTTACCCAAAGATATCAAAGCATGTTTTTAGAAACTAAGCAAAAAATACAAAAACTTTAAAAACAACTTTTTTTGTGTGGATATCAGAAATAAAGTGACACTTGTTTAATATTTAAGAAGGAATTATGAATTTTATGAGGCAAATGAAATTTGAACATTTCCTAGATAAACTACTATTAATTTTTTAGGTGTGATAGTATTGTGGTTATGTTTCAATAGAGGATTTTTCTTTTAAAGATACATACTAAAATAAATACAGATATAATGATATCTGGGATTTGCTTCAAAATTATCTGGGGGAGGAAAGGATGTAGCTAGAATAAGACTGGCCGTACAGTGATAACTGTGCAAGCTGGGTGATGAATATACAAAGGTTCTTTATACTAATCTTTCTACTGTTTAAGTTTGAAACACTAAAAAAAAGATGGTTTATATATAGTGTTTTTATATGTTGTAACAAATATAGATAGAAGACCTATAAATATCTTTCTAGATTAAAATGTCTTAAGTTTAATATAGTTGTCTGTCAACAAGAATGACACATATAGATATATTTTACAGATACCTAAAAGTCTTAATTAGAATTACTACCAAAAATGAACAGAAGTTTTTCAAAAGAAGATAGACAAATGGCCAACAAACATATGAAAAAATGCTCAACATCACTAATCATCAGGGAAATGCAAATTAAAACCACAATGAGATGTCATCTTACTCTTATTAGAATGGCTTTTATTGAAAAGTCAAAAAACAATAGATGCTGGTGTGCATGCAGAGAGAAAGGGATGCTTATTCACTGTTGGTAGAACTGCAAATTAGTACAAACCCTATGGAAAACAGTATAGAGATTTCTCAAAGAACTAAAGTAGGCCTAGTATTCAATCCAGCAATCCCACTACTGGATATCTACCCAAAGGAAAATAAGTCATTTTATCAAAAAAACAGCTGCACTACAATGTTTACGCAATTCACAATAGCAAAGATGTGGAATCAATCTAAGTGCTCATCAATTCATGAGTGGATTAGCAAAATGTGATATATGTATATCATGGAGCACTACTCAGCCATAAAAAAGGATGAATTAACGCCTTTTGCAGGAATTTGGAAGGAAGTGGAGACCATTATCCATAAAGCTAAGTATCGCAAGAATAGAAAAACAAACACCACATGTACACACTAATAACTTCTAACTAACTGATGGGCACACAAGTACACAGAGAAGAGTAAAAGTCATTGGAAATCATGCAGTGGGGAAAGAGGGGAAGGGCAAAAACCCACCTAACAGGTACAATGAACACTATTCAGGTGATGGGCACATTTATAGCCTGACTCAAGCCATGTATCAAAAACATCTGTACTGCCTTAATATTTAAAAATTATAAAAAGTAACAAAAATAAACTTACAGAATATAAATTGTAAAGGCCAATAAAATGACTTGTTAAATTATTTTAAAAAATAAAAGCGTTACTACTGAAAATTGTTTTCGTAAAATATATATGAACCCAGATTAAATACCCCAATGTGGTTGATTGGTTTAACTGAATAAGATTAAAATTTCAACTATTACTTAGTGAATTCAAAAGTACATATTTAATTGCGCTACTTACTATAAACTGACTTAGAAGAAAACATACCTGTGGACTGTGAAGGTCAGTGGTCAACATGATAATTGAGTAAGCCAAAACATAAGCAGTATCTGCACTAGCAAAAAGGGTTTGTCTGGAAAAATAAACATGTTAAAAACTTTACTGTTTTATCATTCCATTTAAATAAGTCATCTCAAACTCCACAGAACTTTTAATTTTCTCTCTCACGATTTATGTTCTATCTCACATTACAATTTTTTATGGATTTGTCCTATCATTTCCAGATCGAAGACAATCTAAATTCTCTAAGGCAAGGGATTATGTCCTATTATCTCTAAATCCCTGGGTGCTCCCTGGCATAGTGTCTTAGATATAGCTGACAGTCAATAAGCATTTGAATCTTATTTACCCTTGGTTGCATTCTAGGTATCTTGCAGCAAATTTTTCCATTAATCGATCAATTTTCTGAGCTTCCCCTGGAAGACGGAATCCTTCCAGAAACATGCGAAGAGCTGAAACAAAGTCCTTTCCTGAAAAGTCATGTTGGTCCACATACGCATACATGACTTCTTTGTTAAATTTATCATTATCTCCCAGGAATTCACCCACTTGAGTCTAAAGTAAACACAGAAGATAGAAATTGACATTCTAATAGCATGTTACATTTGCCACACAGCCATTTAAAAAGCAAAAAACCCCATAAGATTCACAAGTTTCTGACTATACGATAAACAATTCATTAAACATGAAGCTAATAATTAAACTACTAAATGTATTTATAAAAATATTAAGATAGTCTTTTGAGTTCCGAAAACTTAAAAAGCAAAATTTATATTTTACACACACACACACACACACACACACACACACACATACACACACACACACACACACAGTTGTCCCTGGGGTATTTTGGGGCATTGGTTCCAGGAACTTCCCTTGGGTACCAAAATCCATGGATGACCAAGTCCTTTATATAAAATGGTGTAGTATCTGCATATAACCTATGTGCACACACCCCTCCCCATATTTTAAATCATCTCTAGATAATTATAATACCTAATACAATGTAAACGCTATGTAACTAGTTGCTATACTGTAAAGGGAGTAATGATAAGGGAAAAAGGTCTGTACATCTCCAGCACAGACACAACCATCCATTTTTCCCTGAATATTTTCAATCTGCCGTTGACTGAATCCATGGATGCAGAACCCACGGATACAGAGGGCCAACTATATATATTATAACCAAGGTTATTCTTTGGGTTTTACCTACCTTCATACTTAGGAAAACATTTTAAAGGGGCCACAATATGTATTATTAACTTAAAAAGGAATTTTATAGAAAAGGTTAGAATGAAATAAAATGATATTCTTACAGAGTCTAATCTTTCCTCTTGATGTAAGAATTGGGCAATATCTTCAGGTGTAGTGCCAAGCATCCCCTGTTCTTGGAGGTACTGTATTCCTCTCTTTGGTTTCTTATTAAATCTAGATGATGTTAAAGTTAATGAGAACATTAAAAGTAGAAAACCATTTGTATTTCCTGAAAACAATATCTTAAACTACAGTAAATTAATTTTCCAATAGCACTCAGGACAAAGGAACTCATTTAATATAATCAATATATGAATGTACCAAAATATTACATTGTACAAAGTTTTCTTTTCTTTTTAGAAAAGAGTCTCAAATGAGGCCAGGTATGGTGGCTCACACCAGTAATGCTAGCCCTCTGGAAGGTCAAGACAGGAGGACTGCTTGAGGCCAGGAGTTCAAGATCAGAAGCTAGGGCAACATAGTGAGATGCTGTCTCTATAAAAAAATTAAAAAATTAGCTGGATGTGGTGGCATGTGCCTATAGTCCCAGCTACTGGGGAGGCTGAGCCACGAGGATCATTTGAGCCCTGGAGTTTGAGGTTACAGTGAACTATGATCATGTCATTGCACTCCAGCCTGGGTGACAGAGTAAGACCCTGTCTCCCAAAAAAAAAAAAAAAAAAAAAAAAAAAAAAAAAAACGACACATAAATAATTTTTAAAAAGAAAGAAAAGAGTTTCAAGTGGAAGGTCATATTTATCACTGAAATGGATCATTTAACAGACTTTTTGTTGTAGTATGGTATATTTTTAATCCATATTAACAGCAGTAAACTAGACCATTAGAGACAATGACATGTAGTAGATGAACTTTATAGCTGTGAATGCTAAATAACTCATATAGGCATATCTTGTTTATTGCACATAATATTTCAAACTTTTTCATTATTATTATTATATCTGTTATGGTGATCTGTAATCAGTGATCTTTGATGTTACTATTTTAATTGTTTTAGGACACCACAAATCGTGCCCATATAAGATGGCAAACTTAATCAATACATGTATATGTTCACACTGCTCTACCGATCGGCCATTTCCCCATCTCCCTCTTATCTGGCCTCCCTATTCCCTGAGACACAATATTGAAACTAGGCCAATTAATAACCCGATAATAGGCTTTAAGCATTCAGGTGAAAGGAAGAGTCACACCTCTCCCACTTTAAATCAAAAGCTGGAAATGATTTAGTGAAGGCGGCATGTGGAAAGCAGAAATAGGAGTACAGGTACGCCTCTTGCCTAGTTGTGAATGCAAAAGAACAGTTGTTGAAGGAAAGTGAAAGTGTCACTCCAGTGAACACACAAATGATAGGAAAGCGAAACAGCCTTATTGCTTATATGACAAAATCTTAGTGTTCTGGATAGATACAATGTCCCCTTAAACCAAAGCCCAATCCAGAGCAAGGCTCTAATTCTCTTTAATTCTATGAAGGCTGAGAGAGGTGAGGACGCTGCAGAAGAAGAGTTTGAGGGTAGCAGAAGTTGTTCGTGAGGTTGAAGGAAAGAAGCCACCTCCGTAACATAAAAGCACAAGGTTAAGCAGCAAGTGCTGATGGAGAAGCTGCAAGTTACTCAGAAAATCTAGCTAAGATCATTGATGAAGGTGACTCCACTACACAACAGATGTTTCCATGTAGATGAAATAGCCTTCTTTTGGAAGATGCCATGTAGGGCTTTCAAAGCTAGAGGAAAAGTCAATGTCTGGCTTCAAAGCTTCAGAGGACAAGCTGATTCTCTTGTTAGGGGCTAATGCTTCTGGTGACATTAAATTGAAGACAATGCTCATGTTCCATTTGAAAATCCTAGGCCCCTTAATGATGCTTGTGCTCCAGCAACAGAATAACAAAGCCTAAATGATAGCACATCTGTTTATAGCATGGTTTACTGAATATTTGAAGCCTATTGTTGAGACCTATTGCTCAGAAAAAAAGATTCCTTTCTAGAGGAATCTCATTGAAAATACACCTGGTCACCCAGGCGATGTACAAGGAGGTAAATGTTTTGATGCCTGCTAACACAACATCCATTCTGTAGCCCATGAATTAAGGAGTAATTCTGACTTAAGAAATACATTTTGTAAGTCTATAGCTGTCATAGAGAGTGATTCTTCTGTTGGATATGGGCAAAGTAAAATGAAAACCTAAAAAGGATTCACCATTCTAGATGTCTTAAGAACATGTGATTCACGGGAGAAGGCCAAAATATCAACATTAGCGGAGTTTGGAAGAAGTTGATTCTGACCCTACGGATGACTTTGAGGGGTTCAAGACATCAGTGGAGGAAGTAACTGCAGATGTGATGGAAATATCAAGAGAACCAGAATTAGAAGTGGAGCCTGAAGATGAGATTGAATTGCTGCAATCTCATGATCAAACTTTAACAGATGAGGAGTTGCTTCTTATGGATAAGTGAAGAAAGTGGTTTCTTGAGATGGAGTCTACCGGTGAAGATGCTGTGAATACTGATGAAAAGACAACAAAGGATTTAGGATATTCTCTAAACTTTATTGATAAAGCAGCAGCAGGATTTGAGAAGATTGGCTCTAATTTTGAAAGAAGTTCTATAGTAGGTAAAATGCTATCAAATAGCATCACATACTAACAGAGAACTCTTCTGTGAAAGGAAGAGTCAATCATTGTAGCAAATCTCATTACTGTCTTATTTTAAGAAACTGCTGCACCCACCTTAACCTTTAGCAACCACCACTCTGATTAGTCCAGCAGCCATATACATCAAGGCAAGAACCTCCACCAGCAAAATGATTATGATTTGCTAAAGGTTCAGAGGATCATTAGTATTTTTTAGCAATAAAGTATTTTTAAGTTAAGGTATGTACTTTTTTTAGACATAATGCTATTGCACACTTAATAGACTATGGTATAGTGTAAACATAACTTTTAAATGTACTGGGAGACCAAAAAATTAGCGTGACTTGCTTTATTGTGATATTCACCATATTGAGGTGGTATAGAACTGAGCCCACAATCTCTGAGGTATGCTTGCACTTTCTTTTCTTGAGACAGAGTCTCGCTTTGTTGCCCAGACTAGAGTGAGTGCTGTGGCGTCAGCCTAGCTCACAGCAACCTCAAACTCCTGGGCTCAAGCAATCCTCCTGCCTCAGCCTCCGGAGTAGCTGGGACTACAGGCATGTGCCACCATGCTCGGCTAATTTTTTTCTATATATATTAGTTGGCCAATTAATTTCTTCCTATTTATAGTAGAGACGGGGGTCTAGCTCTTGCTCAGGCTGGTTTCAAACTCCTGACCTCGAGCAATCTGCCCACCTCAGCCTCCCAGAGTGCTAGGGTTACAGGCGTGAGCCACCGCGCCTGGCCTGTACTCTTTCAATATATATTTTCCTAAATCCTCAAGTAATCTTGGCTCATTTATCAAAATAGACTGGCACACAAAACCTCTCTTAATATATCTCCAGATTATCTCTCACCCCCTTCTCACTCATCTCCTCCCATATATCCTATTCCATTCCCTAAACATACGTATTTTCAGAATCTATTTCCTCAGCATGCCCTTTACCTGCTCCATTCACTGGGGGCTCTCACACATGCTTACAGATCCAACTCAAATGTTATCTCTTTGTTTACAAATCATTTACTTTTACTACTTCAGAGCTTTATCACCTGTCACCTGGCCTACTGCAAGAGTACTTAAATGGTCTCCCCATCTCCTTTTGCCCTTATTCTAATCTGTCCAATCCACTTTCAGGCTACTGGCAAAGTCGTATTTACAAAACAAATCTGATGATTCCATTCCTCTCTTAAAATCCTTCACTAAATAACTAGCATGACAGTGTCAAGAGATACAAGAGAAAAAACTCCTTTACATAGAGAGTAAGGCCTTCTGTAATCTAGATCCAACTCAATGCTCTCATCTCATCTCTTGCTACTCCTCTTCAGCCTGCCCCTGCCAAGATGAATAATATTCTTCAAATATTCTCCCTTCCCTCTGGTGCTGCTGCACATGCCATTCTGTCTGGAATGTTCTTGCCTGTTCTGTCTTCCTGATGATTCTCCTGTCAAGTGTTAATTCAACCATAATCACATACTTTTAAAAAAATCAAACATTTTCCACTGAGATAAATAGAATCCCTGTTCTCTAAAAGCTCTAACTGTAATGGAAAAACACAATTTTAAAAAATTTTAGTAAAAATGCAACAAATAAATATATTTACAAGGGAAGAAAATAACACAGAAGTGACTGATTAAGATGGTTAAGATATATTTTCTGGGAAAGGTGACTCTGGAACTGAGTTATGAAGAAAGACTATATCTCTTATAAACAATAAGCAAAAACATCCCAGAGAAGGAGATAACATACTGATAGAAAAAAGCATAAGACAGCATATCATAATAAACAGAGAAATGGCAAGTAATAAAGCCTAGAATATGGCAGATCCAAATCATGAAGGTACTATAACATATTGCCATCACAAGAAGCTTTGGCTTTATTGTCAAAGCTTTACTGGAAGAGAGCAGAGAAATAGAAGCAGACTTTCACTCAAGAAAGATTACTCTAGTTAAGTGTGAGAAAGACAAAGGAATCAACAAGACCACAGAAAGGTAAGCCAATTATAAAAGATTATATTAGTCAAGCAAGAAATGGAGATGGTTTTACTTGTGAGAATAGCTTATAGGAAATGGAGAAAAAAGAACAGACTGCAGAGATATTTAGGAAATAGAACCAACAGGATTTAGAGACATATTATATTCAAGAGTGAGGGGAAAATCTAAGCTAACTTCGAGGATTCTAGCTTATAAATTTATTAATATGCTGGGGTCATTAGCCTAAATAAGAAATACAGAAACAATAGGGTTTTCTGTTTGTCTTTTGTTTTCGGTAGTAGCATTAGTGTGCTGATTATGACGAGAATAGAGAATAATACACCTGGTTATGGACATGCTGAGTGTCAGAAACTATGCCATATCCTGTGAAGATTCCAACAAGCAATTAGAGATATGAATATGGACCTAAGTAGAGGTATTTATGATAAAAATTATACTTGGCAGTTGTGAAATATTAGCACATAGATAATAACTGAAGTCATAAAAAAGAACATGATCCATTAGAAGAAGATACAAGGTAAAAAAAGAAAAAGGCTGAGGGACAGAACCCTAGCAATGCCATCGTGTATGCTGGAGAAAAAGAGCCCATAACGAGACTGAGACCACATGGTCAGAAAGGTAGGAAGGAAACAGGATAGAGTGGTGTCATGAAAGAACAGTTGTGGATGAGTATATTGGGAACACAGCTACATGAAAGCATTTTCATTAATGGCAAGGTAGAAATCAAGTCCAGTAGCTGAGAGAAGGACTGGAAGCTAGGGAAATCTCCACTCTGAAGCCCTGTGGCTATTCCTTCTCTCACTCCTCAAGTACTTCCAATACCTTAGTAGCACTTTGTACAATACTCTTTTGTAGACCTTATACAGTACTATTTAAAAAAAATATTTTGCCCATATTTAGACTGTAATCTTGAATACAGGGCCCAGTGCCTTCATGGTGCTTGGCAGATAGTCCCAAGTATCAAATATATGTTTGCTGAGTGACCAGCAGAATTTCAATATGCATATTTGTTTATGCATACTAGACAGTGAGCCCCTCAGAAGGAAGGACTGTTCATTTAGTTTCCTCAGGACTTTGCATAACATCTGGAACAGAGGGAACTTCAATAAATATTGACTGAACAATTAGAATGAATAAAGTATTGATAGCTATTTCCTGAGGCAATTTTGTAAGATTTTATAATTTTCTAACAGAATACGTGTACATTTTTGTCAAATTTTTTTCATATGAACACTGAAAAAAAGAACATCCACCAAAACGTACTGCTTACGTTTATCAGGAAGAAATGCTTTACAGCAGAAAGCAGCAAAGCAAGTAAACATACAAGGGAATTTTTTCATAGCTTGCAATAGCTAGATTCATGGAGAAAAACAAGTAATATCATTTTTCCTTATGGCATCTCTTTGAAAGAAGAGATGAGAAATAAGAGAAAGGAAGGCAGCACGGTAGTATTCACACAGGAAATAGTCCAGGAGCAGGCAGATATCACAGACCATAGTAGAAAAGTTGAGTTCACAAAATTAGGGTCTGGTACAGTAGCCGGTGGGAAAGAGAGGTGATTATCTTGGTAACACATAAAATCAATAACAAGAGTAGTGTTTTTGTAACCCAACTGAAGAAAATATAAAACCTATAAAGGAGCATGGCTAGCTCAAAGCTTCATACTTAAAATTTTTTGATTTGTCACATGATTGGGAAATGTAATAGGTGATTTCGTAACTGAGCTAAACAATGCAAAACTACACAGACGATGTTCATCAATAGCACTTAATACATGGAGCAAATTAATTTATATGACAACTATAGTTGGGCATTATAAGAGTCTATTTGGGATTTGAGCTAGGCTGCAATGAATAAGGGGAGCTGAATAAGGAGCCAACATAATTTTTGGATCCAAGAGAACTATCCCATTTTACTCACTGAATGGTGGTAATGAAAGAATAAAAAATAATCAGAAGATGCAGGGGCGGCACAGTACTTGCAGAGGGATATTCAATAACATTTCTCCTTAAAATGTGAAACTTACAAATCTATCCCTTGTTCTATTATTTCTTTTTGTTGCTTTAGGACCTCAAATTGTTCTGGATTATCAGTGCCAGACATCTGTGTACTGTAGCTGCCTATTCCTGATGATGATGTTGACTCCAAAGAATTTAAACTTCCGTATCTGTTTATTGTCTCGGGGTGTTTGATTTCATTCATGTCTTGCTCTGAAGGTTTCTCCTGACCTGAAAGAAGAAAAACTGATATAGTACATTAATCTGTCAAAGAAAAACAACGTGAAAGGGAAAACAAACTCTCAAATGAAGCAAGGCATTTCAATATTGCTTAGATACCTATTTAATACAAATAAAGTATTAGGTGACATAATAAACAATATACTTTGATTAAAAAAACACACTGTAACTTGTACAATCTATACCTAGGGATGGTCCCCAACCCCTAGGCATCCGACCAGTACTGGTCTGTAGTCTGTTAGGAATTACGCCACACAGCAGGAGCTGAGCGGTGAGTGAGCAAGTGAAGCTTCATCTGTATTTACAGCTTCTCCTCAACACTTGCATCACCACATAGGCTCCTCCTCCTGTCAGATCAGCGGTGGCATTAGATTCTCATAGGAGCATGAACCCTACTATAAACTGCACATGTGAAGGATCTAGGTTGTGTGCTCCTCATGAGAACCTAATGCCTAATGATCCGAGGTGGAGCTGAGGCAGTGATGCTAGCACTGGAGAGCAGCTGCAAATAGATTATCATTAGTACAAAGGTTTGATGACACAATAAATGTAATGCACCTGAATCATCCCCAAACTACCCTCCCCTCTCTGGTCCATGGAAAAATTATCTTTCATGAAACTGGTCTCTGGTGCCAAAAAGGTTGGGGACCGCTATCTACACCATTAAGGAGAGTTCTTTTTGCACTTTCAGTGCTGAGTATCCACTGGATTTCTGCTCTCAGCTCATTTGCATGAGAAATAGTTTTCTTTTTCTTTTCTTTTTTTTTTTTGAGACAGAATCTCACTTTGTTGCCCAGGCTAGAGTGAGTGCCTTGGCATCAGCCTAGCTCACAGCAACCTCAATCTCCTGGGCTCAAGCAATCCTCCTGCCTCAGCCTCCCGAGTAGCTGGGACTACAGGCATGTGCCACCATGCCCGGCTAATTTTTTCTATATGTATTAGTTGGCTAATTAATTTCTTTCTATTTATAGTAGAGCTGGGGTCTCACTCTTGCTCAGGCTGATTTCGAACTCCTGACCTCCAGCAATCCGCCCGCCTTGGCCTCCCAGAGTGCTGGGATTACAGGCATGAGCCACCACACCCAGCCAGGAATAGTTTTCAATAACACTAGTGCAGCCCTGCAGCTGTAAATTTTTCTCTGAATGAGGGTAAACATCACAGATGAACAATTCAACCTTCTCCAAACATACTGGCTTTAATACATTTTCTCTATAATTACAACAAAGTTACATAAATATACTTCACTTTATATAATATTCAAAATATTTCTAGGAATATTTGGAAAAAAAAAACCAGTTTGGATAACTAAGTTAAAAATTCACAATTTTAAAGCTAGCCATTTAACCCATAGAGAATGCTTCCTTATCAATTAAATGATCAAATAAATCATGAAACTGTTTTAACAGCATCTGCAACTCTCCTCCAAAGTATCATTTAGTTAAAATGATGAAGAATTACAATGTAAAATGTCACCTTACCAAGAGTTGTCTGAGAGTTGGGATTCACATACTGATCCTTACTCCATTCAACCATACACTTCAAAATCGACACTAAGCATTCTAAACCTTTTTTCCTCAGGCTCAATTCCTACAAAATAATTCAAAAATACAATAAAAACAAAAAGTCTTTTAAGGATAATACCTGGCTCTTCCTTTGCAAAGTTTAAATTTGAAAATGTTTCCAAAGTTCTTACCTGAACATTACTCATACCAAGTTCTTGACTGCCCCTTCCTTGAGCAATTTTTGATAGATCATTTACTAGTCTTTCAAATATGTTGGCTGCATTTAAGTCACAGTCATAGTTTACATAAATATCCACTACACTTTGAGCATCTGTAACAATATAACATATTAATTTTAACAAAATGCATTGAGTATATGCATACATTGGGCCTTTTAAATATCTAAGAGATAATAAATAATTTCAAATACCTGCACAAATCCTCGTCAGTGTCTGAATAACCATCCATTTGTGATCAAATGAGCTGGTAGATGTTTCCAAAATGTATAAGAAAATTTCTTTAAAGAACACCTGTGATTAGAGGAAAACTTCTATTTAAAATACTGTTTAGAATTCACATGTGTGATCATTTCTTAAATATCCCAAGCTGTAGAGGAGCAGAGATTAGGACCCAGGCTCCTGTGGAGTTCCAACTCTGAGTTTCATCTCTGAAACCTCAGAACTGAAATAACTTTGGTGAGTGACTTAAACTTGCCCTTCTGGTACCAGCACTTCACTTTACATTGTTGTGTTTTATTTACCATCACATAGCTACTACAAGAGAAAAATGCAAAAATTTGGAAGTCCTCTGGGTAATAATTTCTTGAACATATTTACAAAACCAATACAACTTAGGTTTCATTTTTAATGCCCTCAAAGAGCATAATTTATGCTCTGTTCATCAGTTACATGTTTTTTAGATATTCTAGTACTGGGCAGGCCTGTTCCTAGATTTAAATGTAACTTATATTCTATCAACACAATAAAAAGGACCTAGGTCTTTTTTTTTTTTTTAATCTTTTTGTTCTCATCCTCACACAGGACAATTAATTTTATTTTTTAATTAATAACAATTGTATATATTCCCTAAGTCTTATAATGATATAATATTTTTCTAATTATTCACAAAAGTGAAAATCTGTCTGAAAACTATATATGAACTATTTCTCACTTTTCTTTACACCAAATAATATCAAGCAAATAATATCAAAGGAGTTAATCAACCCAACGAAATAAATTTCAATTTAACAGCTAAAGCTTTCAGATTCAAGTTTATTTTGTAAACGTGACTATGATTTAAGAAGGGATGACTGAAAAACAAAAACAACATATTAAAATTCATGGAACATATGTATTATGAATCCAGAAATAACCATATTTATAATATGACCAAATCTGCTTCCAAACTGGGTTAGGAACCCCTGTAATATGCTTTTCTTTCACAAAGCTCAACACATTTCTATTTACTTGCTTAATATCAGTATATCCTATGATTATAAGCTAGAAGAGGATAGGGACCAGGTCATTCTTGCTATGCAATATGTTCACACTGCATGGTACATAGTAGGTATTTAATAAATATTTATGGCAACATGGCCACAGTTCCCAAATATGCTCCAAAGCACCTAGAATGCTTAAGCAAACTCATAGAGGTGCCATAAGAATTTCTGAAGCAAAATTCACAGGAAAATACATCTGTTGGATAATACATCTGTTGGATACCTTAAAAAACTGTTCAAGTCTTTTGATTAGATCATACTACATTCCCTTCTATGACATCATTATCTCTGCAAATCTGCATTTTGGTAACTGCTATGATAAAAAGCAAGTACTGCATGAAAATCAATGAAGAATAAGAATAAGGATGGCAGTGTCCAATTGGATTCCAAGGTCTAAGAAGTTGTATACAGTGTCTAATTGGCACACATACAACCCAGTGGTAAGTAATTGTGGTTAAAAATGGAACAAAAATATGATTTTTTTCCTTTCAATTTAGATGCACTATTTTTTTAAATGGACAGTAGGTTGTTAAGACAAATATTAAGTTGTTTGGCTCTCACTGCTTAATAGATGGAACTGCTGGGTATTTCTTTTGGCCTAAGTGCCAAAACATCAGAAAACATTAGAGAACATGAAAACATTAGAGACTAATGATGGCATGAATTAAGAAAGTTTGGGATTCTCTGATTTATGAAATACATAAATAACACAGATTTGAAGAAAGAGGAGAAAAAAACTTTAGCTACTTTTTATGGTTTATTAAATTGTACTAATAAGCAACGCCAATAATATATTATGCCTATCAACAGAAGCTCTAAAAAAAATCAAACTTGTAATGATTTATTGAGTACATACAATGTATACATGTGGAATAACAGCTCTATTATTAAGCACACTGTCTTACATAATAGACATTCTCTTGAAAAGCTGTGTATATAAAATGCATTTTCTGCAAATGATATAGAATTTAATGACCATAGAAAAATCACATTACAGAAATTTTGAAGTGAATAGTCTCATAAAATGAATTTTCCTGTAACAATCTTAATTTTGATTTGCAAATTTATGTTTTCATAGGTTGGGCTTTCTCAAAATAGAACATATCTCATCCAGAATTTGAATATGTTTAATATTTTTGAAAGCATATCTATGCTTATTTTAATCTCATTATCTCCCATTGAGGGACAATGGAGGGTGAGATAAACTCTTTTAAATGATCTCTTTTAAAAATTAGACTAATATGACAATAATTTTGCAATGAGAATCCACCATCTATGAGCTGACAGGAAATTTCTTTGAGTATCTCCTTTTGAATTCATTTTTCTAGAATAAGTCAACTTTACTACAAAAATAGTAATTTCAACTTAAATGATTTCTGTCATTTAGTTCCATAATAATTTATATTTCACAAAGTCTACTAAATAGTCCTTATAGAAGTGGAGTCTCACTGTCCAAAAACTTGTAACGGGCTGTACAGTTTTCCAAAAATCTCTAATGCCAACTTAAATGTCTCATCATCAAATGAAAGACATACTGGTTTTTAACAAAAGCCAAAGTTCCAAAAGTTTTTTTTTTAAAGTCTCTTTTATCTGTAGTTCCTGAAGATAATGGGAAAAAACTATCTAAAAATAGCAATTCTTCCTAGTTAAATGTCTTATATTAACAGACATATACTAAACTCTTAAACTCCTAAAACTTGACATCATATAGGCATCAAAATTCCTTTTCTGTCCAGAAAATATAGCCCAAATTTTAAAACTTTCTCTTATTCTGTTTCATTGTCATAACAATGTTCTAAGAAAATTCTGATAGACATTACCGAACATTAGCAATAAAGGATGATTATGTTAACCATCTCAAAATTCTGCAAAAATAATAAAATTTGCCCTTTCTACTGGGCTAATGAATTATTAGTCTTGAGTTCAGATTAAATACAAAATTGACAAAAATAAAAATATAACCTTTATATCATATCAAACATAATATGAAGGTGAAAACTGACCAAAAAAAATGAATATTTTGAAAATACTCCATGTCACAACGAAAACAATATTTTAACAAAGACAAACTGAAAAAAAGCATCCACTAAACCAGCAAAACATAAAGTACTATTTTTAAGTACTGAATTATCTGAAGATGAAAACAAAAAATCAGAAACTGGTTTACCTGCATAATACATTCAGACATGGTTGGAAGATTCCCTAATTTAGTTTTGCTAAATCTCTGAAAGTATTTTAGAACCACATGACTGTTCCTCTATTTCCAAAGATCTTGGGGAAAAAAACTTTAGGAATATGAAGTATACATTAGAAAAAAAGTATAAAGCAAAAATTAATTTTTTCAAATATCCTAAAATATAATCACCAAAATATAATACCCCTCAATCATCTCTTTTAAAGTACCTAATACTTAAATGCTTTAAAACCGTGTAGATACAGTAAATATTTAGAGCTTTCTTTTAAGATAACCAAATTCATTATACCATATATACAATGGCAAGACAATTGTGAGGACCAAATTATTAATTATTTAAGAGAGCTAGAACCATTCAGTCAACTAGTACAAGTTCCTAGAGGGCAGGGGCTAGGTCTTATTTTATTTTGCATTCTTAGCACTTACCCAGTGCCTAGTACTTTGTAGGCACATGTTTGCTGAACGGGTGAATAAAAAAAAAGTACATGACAATATACAAATATAATTTCACATTCTAGAAAACTTTCCAGTGTAGTTAATAATCTGATTTAACATGAAACAAATAAAAAATCCAATCATAATCTTACATTTTAATGCTTAAATGCAAAGCATACCTCAATTTGCATCTTCAGATGTGTCTTGAAGTTTGACAACAGAGTAAGAAATATAGAAAGAGAAAGCTCAAAAACCTCTGGAACAGATGAGACTCCATTTTTTGAGAGTGCAACACAAAGATATTGCTTAATAGCATTAATAAACATCTCATTTGTCCTGAAAACGGGTCCTGCATTCTGCAGAATGGACAAAAGTAACTGCAACGAAAGAATCTTGGATCGTAACTCATGAGACCTAAAATGATAAAAAGAAGGCACAGTACATGGACAGGTTTAGCATTATGGCAGTAACAAGTTGTTCCAAAGATATTTCCTGATACCACATAATTTCACAGACTTTTTAAATAGGGAGAAATAGAAAACTCTACAACATAAAAAAGAAAGTACAATACATGGACAACTTAGCCACTAACAATGGATATGTACTTCCCCTGATGTTCCCTTGCACTATGCAATTTCACAATTTTTTTAAATGGAAAAAAAATCATTCACAAATATTTAATACCAATCTACTGTTGCACTGGAAAAGAAAAAATGATTTGAAGATTTATGCCTTGTTCCTTTCTTTCACAACCATACTTCTCCTTAGAAATTATCATGAACTTCTCAGATTAAGTTCCATACTTAGCATATAACAGCCCCAATGTATTTTTTCCTAGTTACGTTACTCAAAAATCCTAGACACCAATAAAAAATTGGGGTTGCAATAATAAGTTATTGCACTACCTCAAACTTACTTTGCCAGTAATCATTTAAAGATTTTTTTCATTTTTGAAATAAGCATATAGGCTTTTAGAACATTTAAAAATTATCTCAACATTTTTATAATAAAAATCTGAAAAACATTTTTGGCATAAAAATTTTAATTATATTTCTGACCAGTACATTCTGCCATGGTTCTGATCACTATTTAGCATTTTAATGATTTGCTTTTGCAAATATAATTTTTCTCCCATTGACAATGGTCTCTTAAGCCCAACAGACCAAGGACCTTGATCCCATGCAACATTTCAAATGCAGAACACACTTAAATACTCTAGCAGTGGGTTCATTTATTAAAAAAATTTATCCCAAATGCTGTATTCAGTCACATTTACACACTATAGTTAACTTAATTGCTCTTGATTTCCACCTTAAATTTTTATGGTTATAGTAAGTATCAAGTAATTCAAAGAGCTATGGAAATCTGACAAGGAATATTTAATTCCAAGTAAATGGGTTTCACAAAAAAATACTACTTTTTTGAAATAAAATGGGAGTCAGTAATATTATAGCTTATAGTCATGTTTCCAAGATGCCTATTCCTCTGAATCTAAAAATATGTACAGCAAATATATAATTACCAAAAAAATACTTAGATAAATCAAGTTAGAAAAAAGTAAGACTTGGGATAGCTACAGGAAAATATGGAGTGAGCCAACTATCTCCCCTCTTGTTCTAGCTTTCCAAGGCTTACAAACTGCTACTTCTTCCTAGCCTAGCTCACATTTATAGCCTTTTTTGCTCAATTCCTACAATAATCAAATCCTGTTTGATCAAATCCTCACCATTCTCTAAAATGCATTTTTATTATATTTTATCTTTGTATCCCCATTTAACAAAATGCATAGTATGTGCTCAAAAATTAATGGATTATGTTCATCTATACATAGAACTATGTAGATACTATGTATCTACTATGTACAAGGCATTAATGAATGAAGAAATGATCAAATAAAATTGACTATCATGACACAATTATACTTTTGATAGGTAAAAGAGACTGGAAATTTCAGGTCTGTAGTTTTTCATGGGGTTGTTTCTCAAATTATGGTTCAGACTTAAAGAATATTTTCTGAATCTTCATTTTAGCAAGGCCAGAAAATAAAAAGAGAAACAAAGACAAAAAAGAATTATGTAATTACAAAAGCTCATTGGTTTTTTGGCAAAAAATCATTCAAGACAGAAAACCATAATTCTCTTTTGGAAAAATAACAGTTTGCAAAGGTGAAAACTTTGATCTCTTTCAGTATTCAATTCCAATTGTTTAATAACCCTGATGGTCAAGTCAAGAAGGTCTTCAAATATAATTTCCTAATATTTGGTTTAATCCCACTAAGTAGGAAGATTATAAATTTACATATTTCTTTTAATAATCTTTTGCAGGGCTGGGCACAGTGGCTTACACCTGTAATCCTAGCACTTTGGGAGGCCAAGGCAGGAAGATTACTTGAGGCTAGAAGTTGGAGACCAGCCTGAACAACATAGCAAGACCCTGTCTCTACAAAACAAACAAAAAAACTAAAAAATTAGCTGGGCATGGTGGCACAAGCCTGTAGTCCCATCTACTTGGAAGGGTGGGCAAGAGGTCACTTGAGCTCCTGAGTTTGAGGTTGCAGAGAGCTATGATGATGCCACCGCACTATAGCCCAGGTAACATAGTGAGATCCTGTCTCCAAAAAAGAAAGAAAGAAAGGAAAGAATCCTTTGTAATATGAAAGACTGCAACTTTTTAAAACTAGATCACTCTTTCTTCAGGGCTCAATGAACACATGCTACCCCAATAGTACTCCTCGAAATTCATATATTTTGTTTTGTGTCCTTTTCATTCCATTTTAAAGAATTCCCTCCTTTTCTGTTTTTAGCTTTTTTCCAAATCATATTTTTTACATTTGATTTGGGAAAACATCTGAGGCTTTTAAGGTCAGTAACATTTTTAAAACATCTGAGAGAAAAAAAAAGGCCTTCAGTAATAACACCAAATCTTAAATTACTTATTTCTTAAACTAGGTCTCCATCAATTCAGAATGAGGTATCAAAATTGTCAATTTTTGAATTAGAAAGTTATTTTCCCCTCATAATGAGAAATTTTTAAGAATATATTCCTTTTTTTTTTTGAGACAGGGTCTTGCTCTGTCATCCAGGCTGGAGTGCAGAGGTATGATCACTGATAGCACCCTCTAACACCTGGGCTCAAGTAAGCCTCCTGCTTCAGCCTCCCCAGTAACTAGGAGGACAGATGTGTGCCACGAGGCCCAGCTAATTTAAAAAAAAATTTTTTTTTTGTAGAGATGGGGTCTTACTAGGTTGCCCAGGTTGGTCTTGAACTCCTGGCCTCAAGTGATCCTCCTGTCTCAGCTTCCTAAAGCACTGGGATTACAACTATGAGCCATCATGCCCAACCTAAAAATATACTCTTACACAGTATATAGGGCATAATCAAGCTTATATATAACTTTAATCCTTTTTCTGCAGAGTTTATATTTCCAAAACACAGAAGAACCACTAAATTGTATTTCTGATGTTTAGGATTTGGGCTACAAAGATTTTATGATTTTAGGCTTCTGTGCCTAAACATGTTTCTCCCTAAACCAGTTCAACGTGACAAAATAAAACAAAACTATAGAAAATATAACAAATGTAGTTTCTAGGAACTTATACTGTTTTATAGCAACTATTTCTAGTCTTCTTAATTGAAACACTGAAACGCTCCATAGAGTTTTTTTTTAATTAGTGTTGCTTACATTTCCTCCTATGTCAATATCCCTTTCTTAAAGTCACTCAAGTCTTCTCCAAAATTTCTTTCTCCAGAAAGTTTTCCTAAAATTACCATGTGGCAGTGCATCAAGCTACAACATGAGAGAGGCAGACCACTCTTATAAATTCTCCAACTCAATCCAAGCAGTAATTAATTACATTTGAATCACATGAAATGAAAGATTTGACCATTTATGACTCAGAAAAATTGGACCTCCCTGGGATTTAAACTAATATATTTGATGGAAATTAGATAAGTGACTCCTATCTCAAAGTACTTCTTGATCCCTACAGAGAAAGATATCATCCTCAGGCATTTTATCAGATCTTAATGAATATGTATTATCATTCATTATAACTTTTAAAATGTGTTTCTTTTAGGTTTTAGTACCTTTGGACTGGCAGTTTCCAGAAGCCTAGCACGAGGCTGGGAAACAGAGTTACGTTAACTCCAAAGTTACTTACAGTACAGAAATAAGAATTCATTCATTCAATAATACTTATTGAGCACCAACTATGTACCAGGCACTATTCTATAATGCTTTCATACCCTTTAGGAAACAGTATAAGGTAACCAACCACTCTACCAGTTTTGAAACTTACTGTTTTTCAATACTGTTTTTTTTTAAGTAAAATACACCTCCCTCCCAACAAAATAAAATGTTTAAGGTTATACAGACAAGAAGAACAAAAGAAAATCCAAACATCACATTAACAATAAGTAAGTTTCAAGCCTAAAACCCTCTATTTGTCAATCAAAACAACTAATAACTTACTTTGGGTCTGGCGGTCCATCTGACAGTGGTTTCATTGATAGTTTACACAATGACCTGAATACTAGAAAGGCATCCTTTTGTAAAATATGGGAAAACTTAGCACCAGGTGAAGGTCCTGAAGAATTTCCAGATTCCTAAACAAGTTAAGATACCACAAAAATAAAGACATTTGCCAGTGTAAATCATTTTAGCCATTTAGTATATTTTATTCAATTCACTAACAGGTGGGGTTTCCCACAACTATTGGAAGGGAAAGCAGCTGAGGAATTTGCCACATTGTTTTTCTGTACTCTTAACATGCCATGACCAAACTCAACAATAAATACTTTAAAAAATTCATTTGTAAAACAATTCTGATTTATCACCAAATAAACTCTTAAAATTACTCAGCTCATACTATTATTGATAAAAAGTTAACACATCTCTGACAAGATACCTATCTCCAAAGGCCTAAATTATGCTTTCTACTACTTGTCTTTGGGTGTTTTATGCTTTTGTCCTATTTTATATTTACTCTGGGAAGACACAGGCAGGGCAATGTTTAACCCTTTGCACTGGGATGTCGAGTGTGGATAATGTCGAGTGGATAATGAGAAAAAAGCAAGCGAGTGCAAAGTTAACGTTGTTAACTGGTGAAGGTTAACAAAGCCGGGAAAACCTATTCCTGAACATGGGGCACTGACTTAGGGTAGGGCTCCCTTATCTAAAAGGACAAGGATAAAAACACACAAAATGCATGGTAGGAAGTATGAAGAGAACCTATCACTGCTACAGTATTGATTTCTTTGTCACCCCGAACAAAGGTTAAGATGAAGTTCCCTAGATTTCTAAAAGTTTTCTCACCCTATGCTACAGGTTGAGTATCTCTTAACCAAAATGCTTAGGATTAGAACTGTTTTAGATTTCAGATTTTTTAGGGTATTGGATTATTTACATTTCACTGATTGAGCATTCCTAATCCAAAAATCCAAAATCTGAAATGTTCCAATGAGCATTTCCTTTGAGCATGACCTTTGGGTGTCCTGTTGGCACTCAAAACTTTTTGGATTTGGAACATTTTAGATTTTAGATTAGGCATTCTCAACCTATACTAGAATCATCCTTTGAATATGTGATTGTTCTTTTTTAAGGTAATTTTAATGGGGGGATGTGGGGAAGATACGAACACAAATGAATCATAACTTAGAGTTGAAAAGGTAGCTATCAAAATATAAAGGGAATAAACTGCTGTAATTTATATCAACAAGGAAAAAAAAACCAAGTTTCTTATTTCCCCAAACTAAAATGAGTCAGTATCATCAACTGGAAATATTCATGACAAGGTGCTGGTAGCCTATAAATTTGTAACATTAACAGAACCCTCACCCATTTATACCTGAGTATCATTGGAAGAGACTGATAATCTGTCGTCAGGTAAGGATGGTGTATATGCAACAGAAATTGGTGTTCCTGGAATTCCATTTGCTTGAATATTTTCGCTGTCACTACCATCCTCTATAGCTCCAATGTTGCTGTCTGCACTTGCATTTATAGTAGTCCCTTCTCCCATATCTAAAATAATAAGAATAAAAAACATGCAAATATATCTGACTTAACTGAAGTGTATCTAAAAAGCATAGAGTATCTAAAATGAAATAGTGGTAGAAAATCAATGTGAAGTAAAGTATGTGTTGGCACCATTTAAAGGTTAGCATATTTACTAGTGTGCATTTGGCACATTTCAAATACAATCCTTAAGTTGATCTGGCAATGAAAAACACTTAGCGGATAAAAGGCTAAACCAGGATGTGCCAAAACAGAAGCTTACTTTTTAGTCTATATTAGAGTTTACTAAACTGCGTTCTGATGAATGCTAATGTCTTAAAATCTTAAGAGTTCCATGAAAAAATATCCATTGTCAAATAGGTTTAGAAAATAGGTTTCTTTACTATAGTCTTTAAGTTACTAATATGTGCTAAGTTCTCCAAAGAGGATATACATAAATAGTATTTCCAAAATTATTTTACCATAAGCACCCTCTCTTTTTTAAAGAATTATCTATTAATATCGCTAATAACATATCTTCTTTGGAACATAGCTAGAAAAATGATGGCCTACACCACTGAATATTTTTCATTATGGCATTCTGAATAATCATACTTGTAATTAACATAAACAGAAACAAATGACTTCTGGTAGAACAAACATCGATAACAAAAATAATACCAAGTTCCAAAATTACTCTAGGCGTAATGAAACTATTCTTTTCATGCTACCAACTGAAAGAGACTAGTATAAGGGAAACATACTACACTGTAAGGAACACGTATTCTAGAATACATAAGACCTATGTTTCAGTCATGTCTCACCATTTAACGGAATACATTATTTAATCTTTCCTTTCCTCAGTTTCTTCATCAGCAACAGAGACAATAAGGTCTAAGAAGAATCACCAAAACACACACACAATACATAAAGAACATAACTTGGGCTTAATAAGGGGTTAGCTATTACTAATTTTGTTACTAATTGATAACATGTCCCCAATGTTTGATTGATTCAAGTAATGTGAAAGGAGTAGCAGCTTCTGGTTCCCCGAAGCTGCCTTCTGCTCTCTAAATTAAAACACCCTGCAATAGATTAAACTGGCTAAATTATGTTTTACACTTAAATATAACATAAAAAAGATATTCAGTAATAAAATACATTTGGAAAACTCTGAGTTATACAAATCAATTTCTCAGAGAACTTTTGGAACTTTAATATGCTAATGTTTGATATGCTAAATACTATTATAGCTTTTATTATAATATGTATATATTACCTATATAAAGAATGCTTATATATGCAAAGAACTCTGAAAGGAGTTCTTTGTCACAAATGTTGACAATGATTATAAGAAACTTGAGTTCCTATCTCATTTCTCAAGGTACTTATTCCAAAACTTTTTCTCTTCACACCCAATTATATCTCTTCCTATGACTTTCTCCCCACCTCTCCTTAACAAATGAGTTCCACCCTCTACCTAACTAAGAATTAAGTAATTTAACATAGGCTCCCTCACATTCCCCTGCACTACCACAAAGTTCCTCTACATTTCCAATAATCTTTTTTCTTTTTTATTTAATGGGAAAAATATTCCTTTGCATTTCTAAATTAAACCATTTATTTGCCCTCAAATCCAACTCTTCTTGCCTTTAACAGTATCTTCCTCCACTGAGTATTTTCTTTTAACATTATATTTTCAATTTTATGCACACGACTGCATCTTCCCTATTATCCAATAAACATATTCAGATATGTTTATTGGATGTTTATTTGAATATGTTTATCTTTTCATTCTGAAAAAGAAAAAATTCCTTTAACTCTCACCACACCTTAGCTATTGTCCATTTTCCTCCCTCTTTACATCAAATTTCTCAAAGAAATGCTCAGTATCATTTGATATTACTTTCCTCACTCCCTTCTTAGGAAATTTCTCAAAGAAACAAAAACATTTTATGATTTTATTTCCAGGCATTGAAGCCAGACCACCTTAGGCAGCAATCTTTACTTTATCACTTCCTAGACAGTTATCTCAATCTCTCAGTACCTCAGTTTTCTCATTTGTAAAAAGGGGAAAGCAACAGTACCTATACATCCCATTATTTTGGGAAAGATTAAATGAATACATACAAGTAAAGCCTATAAAATCATTTGGGATACACAGGAAGTACTTAATACAGTTAGATATTATGATTCTTTTGTTTTCTCCTTTAATTATCCTCTAAACATAGATGCAGACTTCTATTTTCAAGGTGGTGAATTGAGCCCACTAATTTACCTACTCCCTTTGACAAATCCTACTGAGATTACAAGAAAAAAATATAAATAAGAGACATAGTCTTTAATAGCACTGAAAACTAAAGAGGATAATACTAAACCATAAACTTTGAGGAATTCCTAGAAAATACAACAGGTTAAGATCAAGGGAAAAGCCATTTAGTTCACTGTCTATGACTGAACACATGCAAAGAACAGGCCTACCTAAGACATGGTTCAGTTTTACCATGTGGATTCTAAAAGACCCCAAAGCCCATAATGGCAGGTGCTATGAGGTATGAGAAAAGATGCAAATTAAAGAGCTTGGGGGACCATGCTAACATCTATTAATAGAGCTGCCCGCAGCCATGATCATTTAGACTGTATTTGAGCACTGCCTTTTAATTAAAGGAGAGTATTTGCTTACTAGGTCTCCTAACCTAAGAAGTAGTGTAGGAGGGGAGAGAGCAGAATACCAACTAACTGGAAGTGCTGCAAAAAATACCAAAGAAAAACCAACTTAACACAGTAGTGAAATCTCCTAAAGTTCTAGGCTCCTTCTCTGTTTCTACTTAACCACTGCTAACTAAAGCATTAAATGAAGGCAGCCTAAGATTCCCTAGCAAAGGTTAGGAGAGTGAGAACAAACCAACAAGTTTGAAGATTTCCTTCAGTGTAGAATATATAAAACATTCATATCATTTATCCTAAACTTCACTTGGCTTTGGTTTGTGTTGACAACACGGTGAGTGAGATGGGCCTACACAGCCCAAGGACCACTAGAGCCACACCTTGCTCAAGGGAGGCATCTGCTTCTTAGTCAGCTCTCTGCTCAGAAAAGAGGTCTGCCTTTGGATTGCAGTCACCTCATGAACTCTGGAGAGAAAGGGCTCATGAGAAATGGAAAAGAAATACACATAATTATGGAGAGAGCTCTTTATAGATTGATCGAATCTAGTCTATCTTTCTACAAATAGACAGAAATGTAAAGTCTACAGCTCAAAAATGAAGACAAAGCACAACAATCTAAGCAAATGGTGAATTATATTTTATAGCTGGAACAGTTCTAATTAGTACTGTCAGTGATGTGTGCAGGAATGTTGCATCAATACATAAGATCAAAGTGCTATGAAAAAGAAGCTCAGAAAAAAACGGGGTCTTACAAATAAAAATATAATTACTGAAATAAAAACCACATTGGGAAAAGCAACAGAATGGACATTACTAAAAAGTATTCACAAATTGAAAACCCCTTGTAACATTCTCTCTGAACATGGAACCCTAGGACAAAATGATGGAAATTAGAAAAGACTGTAAGAGCAATGAGGGACATGATCCGTATAGTGTGAGATGTGGAAAGGAAGAATGGGAAGAATGGAGGAGAATTAACAAAAAAATAATAGAAAATATTTCTAGAATAATGCTATAAAAAATCCAAAAGCGACTCCTGATTTAAAAAGCAAAAGTAAAATCACACCCATACACATACAATCATATATATACAAAAGACAAAAATATCTTTTAATAAACTAGAAATATAAGAAAACCTATTTAATAAAGAGTATCCTCCAAAAACAATAGCAATCATTAAACTTAATGGTGAAATACAGCAATAATGCTAAAAAAAATGAGGCCCTTGCCATTAAAAATATTATTCAACATTTTCTGGAGGTTCTAGACAATGTAAAAAGAAACAAAAGTGAGGTATAAATACTGTAAAGGAAGAGACAAAGACAAAAATATCATTATTCACCTAGAAAATCCAACATAACCAAATTTAAAACTATTAGAAATAATGAGAGTTCAGAAGGTGACTAAATAGGAGATAAATATGGAAAAACAAAAATTTCTATATTCCAATTAAATAGAGAATGGGAAAAAAAAAAACCTAAATAAAATATTATCAAAACTGAACCAAAAAGACAGAAATAATTTAGCAGGAAATGTGCAAGAACTAAAGGAAGAAAACAAAGTTTTAGTGAATAACATAAAAGATTTGACTACATAAACTTTTTATGTTTCTAGATAAGAAGACTCACTGCAAAGAAGATATACCTCCCAAAATTAATTTATAAGCACAATATAATTCCAATTACTAAATAAGCTTTATTTTTTAACTTAATAAACAGGTTCTAAAGTTTACCTAAAAAAATACATTTAATAGGTATTTAAAAATTGACGAGGGGAACTTTGACTATAAAGATCAAAACGTACTATGAAACCAAAATAATTTAAATAATTCAACATTGAATAGGAACAAATAGTTCAATGTAAATGTACAGAAAAATAAAAAACCAGAATCATTTAGGATTAAATTGGTATCTCAGTTAATTAGGAAAGGATTATTCTATAAGTTATAATTAGCTATCTAATTTTATACCATATAGAAAAATAAACTCAAGATAAAGAGTTAAACTCAAAAGTTGAAAACGACAGTATTAGAAAAACACACGGCATATTTTTATAATCTTGGGATGGGGTAAAATCCATTCTAAGTAAGATAAAAACAAAAATCACAAAGGAAAAGATAATATTCATGAAATTTTTTGTGTGGTCAAATATCTGCTCAGAAAAATAACAATATAAGCAAAGGTAAAAAAGCAAAACAAAAACAAAGACTGACCAGAAAAAAAAATGTACAATACAATTTGAACAAGGGATAATTTGTTAATATGAAGAATTGTGGAAAATAAGAACAAAAAACAAACAAACCAAGAAAGAAAAGGACAAACAGGCAAAAGGGATTAATAGGTAATTCAGAAAAGGATAAACAGCTCAAATATATTCAGTTGGAATATATAAAATTGCCAATGCTTGACCTACAAAAATGACTATTTCCTATGTTTTGATACTGCAAATAACTAAAGAAATGCAAATTAAGATAAATTCCATCATTAAAGCGACATTATAACACTGCATATAAAGTTTAAATGTCCATATTCCTTGATCAAGCTATTTCTTCTTTATAAATTTATCCTGAAGTGCAAAAAGATGTCTATAATAAGAATGTGTATCACAGCATTGTTTACAGAAGACAGAAATCTAGAAATAATCTAAATGCCACTATCATTATCTAAATAACTTATGGGCCAGCAATATAATAAAATACAAAGTGACATGAAAGGATAGTTATGGAAGACAGATTATAAAACAGTAAGTACAGTACGTTCCATTTATATTTAAATATATGTATGCAGGCATGCACAGAAAAATGTTACTAAAAATATTTTTATAGAGCAAAAACCATAGCAAGATCAAAAGACTTGGGCAAACAGAGAAAATACTTGTAAAATATATCACAGAATTCTTATACAAAGCATTCTCAGCCAGGCATTGTGTGCATGCCTATAATTCCAGCTACTTAGGAGGCTGAGGCGGGAGAATCACTTAAGGCCAGGAGTTCAAGACCAGCCTGGGCACATGGCTTGACCCTGTCTCCAAAACATACAAATTAAAAGCAAACAAATTAAAAGCAAAATTTTCTCACCTATCAGTAAAAATTCTAAGACTTACACTCTATTGGCAGCTGTGGAGAAAAGGGTAGTCTCATACATTACTCATAAGAGTGCAAAAGGGTACAACACCTATGAAGAGGAATTCAGCAATAGCTAATAGATCTTCATATTCATTTACCACTTAACCCAGTAATCTCACTTCTAGAGATTCGTCCTAAAATAAACCTCAACAAACATGCAACAATACAAATGCACAAGGTTATTCACTGCAGTGAATTTATAACAGCAAAACACTGGAAACAACCAAAGTGCAATTAGGGGACTGGTTGAATAAACTATGATATATCTGTATAATGGAGTATTATACAGAGAGTCATGAGAAAAAAGAGAAGAAAATCTCTATCAACTGAAATAGACATTAGGTGAAAAAAGCAACACACACACACACAGTATCCTACCAAAAGTATGAGAAAAAAAAAGAAATAAAAATATATGTATTTGCTTGCTTCTTTTATGTACTCCTCCAAGAGATAAACTAAAAGCCAGTGAAAGTGATGAGCTATAGAAAGTGGGTCAGAAAGGGAAGGAGTTGATAGAAGAGTTCTCTGATTAAACAGTTATATAATTTTGACTTTGAATCATGTAAATTTTCTTCAAATTTTAAAATTAAATCAACAGTTAACATAAGTAACTTTTTAAAAACAGTACTCTCACTCTTCATCTTTAGTAGGACATACCCTAAGGACACATATAATTACAGAGAAATCTGAACTTTAACCTACAGGTTTGTTGTTGTTACTGGCATATTGTTGGGAATCTGGGTTTTCAAAGTGGGAAAAGGGAGATACAAATAGGAAATGCAGGAAAATGAAGTAAAACCTTGTGGTGTTGGATGTGAATTGGAACTATCCATACAGACTTTTGATTAGTGTATGTTTCCTTATCTCTGTCCACTGAAAAGGCCTACGAGTAATGATACCTCAGTAGCAACGAGCACTCCTAGTACCCAGATCTTGGTCTCTCAAAACAAATGTCCATTAAAAAAGAACAAGGACTCCTTGGATAACTAGCTGATTCCAGGGCTGGGCAAGAGAAAGTTGAAGGTGAATCTGGGACATCCTGCTGTTCCACGAATCAAGAAATAGAATCACATCAAAAAAACTCAGGTGGCTGGTCCAAAAGCATCGGTGTTTACAACTAATTGATCACAACCAGTTACAGATTCCTTTGTTCCTTCTCCACTCCCACTGCTTTACTTGACTAGCCTTTCAAAAGAAAAAAAAAGCACATAGGTGTTCATTTGAGGGGATTCCTATTGGCAGATGGGGAATAAAAATAATGATGGTAAAGAATTGTAACATATCCAGTAATAAAGAAATTCATGAGCCCCTGGTGTTATTTTTTTAAAGGGAGTAGGAGAGCTCTTTTCTACAGAAAAGTGTCAATTAACGTTAGAATTAGAAAATCACTATATTGTAACTCAATGTAACATCTGAGTAAGGCAAGGATCATTAATGGGTGCTAAAACCACTGAATGAATGGATCACAGACTTAAAAAAGAAAAGGAAAGAAGGGATATAAGAAACACATTTTGGAAAACTGGAAACATTTTTAAATATATGTATATTAGATACGCTTGAAATAATGTTAATTTTCTTAGGTGTGAAGATGGAATTGTGGGCTTGTGAATTGCAGAAGATATATGCTAAGGTATTTAGGAGTGAAATTTCATGATGTATACAACAAATTTTCAAATGGTTTAGCAAAGATGTGTGTGTATAGTGTGTGTATTTAAAGACACAGCGAATGTAGCAAAATCATTAACAGTTAGTGAATACAGATAAAGGGTGTACTGGTGTTGACTGTACTGTTCTTTGAACTTTTCTCTAGGTTTGAAATTTTTCTGCAGAAAAATGAAAAAACTTTCACTTCATATTTTGTGTTCATCCACATTAGGTGCTAGCAAACGTTTTTTGGTAAAGGACCAGACTATAAACATTTTAGGCTTTACACGTCATATGATTTTTACTGCAGTGCAACAGCAGCCACTATAGGCAATATATGAAAACAAATGAGCATGGCTGTGTTACAATATTTTACTTACAAAAATAAGGCAACAGACCAAATCTGGCCCATGGGCCACTATTTGCCAACCCCTTAACTGTATTATTAGATTGTTAAAGAATGCACAGGCATGTTATGCTTTCTTTCTTCTCTGATATGTTTTTTTTATTTTAAATTCATACTCCTTAAGATCATGGTTTCTTTTCTAGTTTCTACATTTTCCCACTTGATAATCTTATGGCTTCACTATTAATTGTAACAGAATAATGCCTATCTATAGCACCTGCCTTGATATCTCTAAGCCAGAGTTCTATTTTCCTTTACACATTTCATAAACATTTCCACATGGGTGGCCAACCTGAAGGTCAAATTCAGTATGTCAAAAGTAAATATTAGTGTCTTTTTCCCCAAGTAACTTCTCCAACACGATTCAATTCTACCAATAGTGCCTCCTGTGCAGAAAAGAGTTGACATAGCAGGCCTAGGACTGCCTATCTTTAGAAAGGGCTACTTCCACAACTGGCCCTTGGGTGGCACCTGGAAACTTTTATTTTGGGAAGGTTCCCACTATTCCCAGAACTAATAAAAGTGGCATACTGTGCCTAAAGTGTACAAATGGTGTGGTTTGGGCTGAACATCAGCTTTTCTTCTGGGAATGTGGAATTTTGGTACATAGTTCTGACCATTTCATCTCTCAATGCTAAAATCTTCAATAGTAATCCATTTTACCCTAGAACGGAAGCCCAAAAACCTAAACCTGGAATGTATAATGCTCCACTAGTGGGCTCCAAACTACCTCTTTAACCTTATTTTCTACTGTATGACATCACAAACCCTATACTTCAGCCAAATCACATGACAATTCCCAAATCTCTCCAATCATTCTCTTCTCTGGACTTTAGCTAACAGAGTTTCCAATACCTGAAATAACAGTCCCCTATATCTGCATGAATTCATACAGTTTAAATTCAAATGTCATCTCCTATATGAAGCCCTACTAGATAATTTTAGCTAGAAATATTCATTCTTTTTTCCTGAATTTTAGTAGAATTTTAAGTGTTTATTTCTATGAAACTTATCACTTTCAATATTGCATTAATCTATTACATACATACATTCCATAACCTCTCTTCTCTAGAGCATGCTCTGCCTTTTTTTTAAATTAATTTTTGTATCCCCCTACAGAGCTATGCAACTGTACACATTCCATAGTATTTGTTGAATGAAAAGATGAATGAAAAAATGGAAAAATGAGAAGGCAATCAGATGAATGCCTGCTTCTAGAGTTGTTCTAAGGGAAGAAATATATTCTCAGAAATGATGTGATTTATGTATACCTGAAACAGTACTATTCTTATTCAAGATCCACACTGTACATTTAATCAAATTTCCAGAAGTACATGTAGCAAGGTACTATGCTTAGCCCTGTGGAAGATATCATGAATTAAATAAGTAAGCTTCAGTGGATTGGCCTCAAATCTAATCTTATCCATAATAATCTCTACAAAAAAATGTAAAATTTCTAATAATCATTCATTCATTTTTGGAGACAGAGTTTCACTATGTCACCCAGGCTGGAGTGCAGTGGCATGATCATAACTCACTATAACCTCAAACTCCTGGGCTCAACTGATCCTCCTGACTCAGTCTTCCGAGTAACTGGGACTGCTCCCAGCTAATTTTTTAATTTTTTGTAGACACAAGGTCTTACTATGCTGTGCAGATGGTTTCAAACTCCTCTCACCTTGGCCTCACAAAGTGTGGATTACAGAGGTGAACCACTATACCTGGCCCCTAATAAACTTTAAACCAATTTTATAATATAATCTAGTAGACAAGAACCCTGTATCAACTATAATTTGGTCTGTGATGATAAAGTTATAAGAAATGCTTTTTTCCCACAAATATACGAAATACTCAAAACCAAAACAATTTAAACATTTTTTAAAAAAGTTTACCACATTTAGGATGATGGAAACCCCTGCCACTCTCCTACCAAAAACAAAAAATAAAAGGAATCAACCTTTTTTTAGTGAAGTGAGGAAGAATGGGTTTTTATAAAAGATTGTAACTGAAGCTTGAGGAAAGAAAGAGTACTTTTCTATAACCAAAGATATTTAGATATTTTTCTACACACAACACACATGTAACACACAATCACTAATTTAAGAAAGAGCTTGTACTTTTGCCCTTTTTGTTCTACACATTATTAAAGTCTCCAGTCAGATGAAATCACATAAGACAGAATAAAATAATTTTTAGTGAAGTACACTACCTCCAACAACAATGTTCACCATTTCTTCTACAATGCTCTGTACAATGTCTTGTGGCTTTTCCTCACAATCATGGTTTTCCCCATCATATAATATATCATTTTTAGATAACGCTTTAAAAGAAGAAAAATTTAAGAGAACATTATTTTAATATTTGAAAATTTTCCTAAATATTTATAATGAAAAACTTTCCAAAGCAACAAAGAATAAAACAAAAAAATCAGATATATAAAATTAGAAGCAAATACATGTTAAATCTTCAAAATCTTCAAAATTTATACCAAAACTTAAAACTTAAAATATTTTCCAAATTCAAGTCAATTTCAACAATGATTTATTTGACAAGCTATCAAATAATGACTTAACTGAATTTTCTAGATTGGTCCCTTAAGAACCCAAACTTTTAGAAAAATTTCGAATGAAACATTTTTAACATGTCCTACACACACTTACTTACATTTAGTACACACACTACTACACTAACCCTTATCAAATAATATTAATATATTAAATGTTATTAAAGCTTATTTTGATTACTTAGGCTCATCTATAATAGCAAGATTAACATAGTACTCTAATACAGTGAGGTCCTTAAAGAAGCAGACATAGGGCCATCTGGGCCTTATGCTTGCTATTTCTTTCCCAATAGAATCTATATTTCCAATATAAAATTAAATTTAAGAAGTTAAAAAATATTCAAGGCTGCTCAACGAGCATTTTAGGATGCTTGGGATCTAAGACACTGTCATAGGAGCCACTGTCCTAGACCAAATGGCATCAAACTGCACAGTAGCGGGGAGTGCTACTGTCTCCATTCCCTGCCCCCTGCCACTACTATAAAGAACCACCACTTACAATGGTGGCTTTCAGATACCTGTCTTCCCTATAATTTCACTGTTCCTAATCTACTGTCTGCACCATTCTACAAAATGCTGAATGCCACAAGCGGAAACCAGATAAATAAGCATGTCGAATCAGTAACCTTATTTTATAAAATATCCAAAGAACATTTAGATTCTTCTGTGGAATAATAACAAATGTCTTGACAGATAATTTTCCCACCATTCTAAAGCACTTTATTTCTGTGTTCTAGTTGGCTAAAATTACCTAAAGTCTGAAAATTAGAGTTCCAATGTAACTAAATACACAGAGCCACTGTCTAAAAGTGTATAGAATGACTGGTGGAATTAAGAGTCAATCCTCACATAAATTAGCTAAAATAGGTTAAAGTTAACAGTGACTAATATTTATTATATATAAGAAATGCTTAACAGAAGTTAACTATTAATATTATGTCCAAAGTCACACAGCTAGTAAGTGACAGAGATATACTTCAGAAAGTACACCCTGCACCAGTGGCTCTCAAGCAGTTTTCATTTATATATCAACTGCTGAGAGAAAAAACACCTGTAGAGTCAAAATAATCATGATGCCGATACAGGGAACCATGGCTTATTGGTAATTCTGTAATATATAAGGCTCTATAGTGGTACCTCACCCACAGTAGATGCTCCTACTCTTTGGGTCTTAGTCCATGTTGTTTCCTCTGTTGGAAAATTTCCCAATTTTTTTAGCTAGCCAATTACTACCTTTATCCATCAAGATTCAACAAAAAACATCATCACTTTCTCTATGAAGGTATTTCCTAACTCAGCAGAATTAACTTGTGCATGCCACTTTCAGGACACATATCACACATTATACCTCATTTATGCTCACCTGTCCCTCTAGGTAGGCTAAAAAACACACCAAAAGCAATGGCTATATACCCATCATCTTTTAACCACAAGTGCTAACATAGTGCCTAAGACACAGTATGCTCAATGTTTGCTGAATGCATAAACAAATAAAAGAAAAAATAAAGTCCCAGCTTTATTAGAGATTAGCCCTTCAAATCAGCGTCTTTATAAGCTCACGGTAAAAAGTAGGGAACATTTTGGCAAAAAGGGCAGACCAGACAAATGTAAATCACATAAGCAATATAGATTCACGATTAGTTTCAGCACTGTGAATGTTTAGTTTACCAAAGTCATCCCTTTTAAAGTAAATAGTGAAGTACTACTTTAAAAATTATATTTCCCAGAAAGTTGGGGGGAAAAAATAAAAGGGGATCTACTCATGCCACTACTAAGCTATGGAGAAGATGTGGTTAAGAAAAAAAAATTAAGAGCTGAAAACAGATCATTGAAGTTTTTCCTCAAAGTGAAGCAAAAACACAGACTTCAGATGAATTGTAACTAAGCCCTAACCATCCCATTTCTTGACAACCACACTGGATAGACAACATAGTTTTACCATTGTTCAAATGATATCAAGCTAAGGCAGGGCAAAAGGAACAACCCGAAACTCCTTTGCAGTTTCATGTAACAACTAAAGCTGAAAACGTTTGGGGAAAAAAATAACTTCATGTGATTATCTTATTATTTTACAGAGAAATCCATTTTTTGTTTTAGAGACTGGGTCTCGCTCTGTCACCCAGGCTGAAGTGCTGTGGCACAATCATAGCTCTTGCAGGCTGGAACTCCTGGGCTCATGTGATCTTCCCATCTCAGCCTCCCAAGTAGCCGAGTTTACAAGTGTGAACCATCATGTCTGGCCCAATTTATGAAAAATAATTTAATTTTTGTAATCTTGTAATCTTTTTTTAAAAAAAATTTTAACAAAGAATCCAACAAAGCTAACTGTAACTATTGTCATATAAATTTGCTTAGAAAAAATACTATCAGCAAACCCCTCAATTGTACTGATTACTACATATGAGGATATGAAAATAAATGAAATTTTTTTGTATGTCAGTTGGTTACTCAAAAAGATTTGTTTTTGCATTTAATTTCAGTACTTTTTTGACCATAATAATATTTTCTAAACTGATAAAGATTTCCTAAAATTTTCAGTCACATTCCAGAAAATCTTACTAGGTCACCTGTTTGTTATGAAACTAATCTTAAGAAGGAAACTCATGTTCCTATGCAACATGCTAATGGATATTTATGACCCTCTTTAGAAGACGTATGTCCTCCAAAGGAAGTCTATAAATCGTATTGCTCATGAGATGTTAATGCATGAAATGGATCATTAATAGATGTTCTGTGGGTTGAAGTCAAATTAACTTTACCACCTAGGATGAAAAAAGTCCACAATTACCAAAATGTATCTGATATCCATTAAATAATAGTATCTTTTCCACATTTCTTCATCAAAAACTCTCATTCCTACGTGTTTTCCTCAACACACACACACCCCACACCCCCTTCTCAAGAAGATTACTTTCAGCTGCAGTTGCCTGATCAGCTTCAGTCTGTTCATTTTCTGCACTGGAAATATCAGATCCATTTTCAGGCTCTGTGTCATCCTGAAGACTTTTATCTACATCATTTGTATGGGGGTCAAGGTCCCCTTCATGTTCTTGGGATATATGATCAACAGTCTGAGGTGGCAAATATCTAAGTTGAGGTGATTCAGGCTCATGATGGCTTACTGGAGACTGCAACAGATGATGATGCTGTCGATGCCTTTCTTTTTCCATTTGTTTGGCTTCTTGCAACTGGAAAGAAATAAAATAATTTCCAATATTAGCAAAATAAATTGTTTAAAATTTGGGAAGAAATGTTACATCCAACTATAAATCCTTTATGTAATATGCCACCCTTGTCTCTATGCTTGGAAATTATAGTCCATCAGAAACAAAACACATAAAATATACTAGAAACATTTAATGATGTTTATGCCTCTGGTGACTGGAAATTGGCACATAAGAACAGAAATGAAAGACTTTCACTATATACCCTTTTCATTATATTTGGTGTTTAATTATGTGAATGAATACACACACACACATACTCTCATTCACTTTTGCTAATACATAAAGATACACAAGAAACTAGTAATAATGGTTACCTGGAGAGGGCAGGGGTTAGGAAATGACCAAATGGGAAACAAAAGTGGGAGAGAACTTTTCAGTGTTTACTTCTGTAGCATGTTCGTGTGTCACCTTGTCAAACAACTTTTAATTTAAAAATATTAAAATTTACATTTAATAAATAAAATTGTAATAAGGGTTTATCTCACTCTGCCCAGTCATCCAATAATTATAAAAAATTATACCTAAAATGTCTAAATTTTACTTTAGAAGAGCTATCATTATTATGTATTAATATATAATACTCTGTAAAACTGGGTGACTTACAAGATGCTAAAATCATTAACAATCAGGATCACAGGATTCATTTTTTAGTACTATATTGCTTTTTACACATCTCTTTTGGTCCTCAGGACCTGATACGAATGATTTTTGCAGAATTAATTTCCACAAAGATAAATATTTTACAGTATCAAATATCAACATTTCATATGCTCCAGTAATATTCCAGGCTATGTGGAAATACCAGAATTATATGAATTTGTAAAATAAATCTGAATTAAAAGATTTTAGGCCGGGCGTGGTGGCTCACGCCTGTAGTCCTAGCTCTCTGGGAGGCCGAGGCGGGCGGATTGCTCGAGTTCAGGAGTTCGAAACCAGCCTGAGCAAGAGCGAGACCCCGTCTCTACTATAAATGGAAAGAAATTAATTGGCCAACTAAAAATATATACAAAAAATTAGCCGGGCATGGTGGCGCATGCCTGTAGTCCCAGCTACTCGGGAGGCTGAGGCAGGAGGATCGCTTGAGCCCAGGAGTCTGAGGTTGCTGTGAGCTAGGCTGACGCCACGGCACTCACTCTAGCCTGGGCAACAAAGCAAGACTCTGTCTCAAAAAAAAAAAAAAAAAAAAGATTTTAATGCCTAAAAGGAAAGAAGAGCCTTATAATCTACATGGTCTAAATGCTTTATTTTACAGATAAGAAGACTGATGGGCATGACTAGATGCACAGTTAAAATCAGAACAGAATTTCAGATCAAAACTTTAGCCCATTCAATTTCCAAATTTATAGTGAGGAATCTATCACTTGTAATCAAATCCCACTCTTAGCCTAACTTCAACCAATCTGTACTATGGTTCAGTGGGGCAAATAAATGCTTTGGAATCACAGATTAGCATGGTGTTAAATTCTAGCAATATCCTTGAAAAAGGAGAAAATGTTATTCTATGAAAACAAACCTTTAAATATTGTCTATATACTTCTGTACTTCCTAGCATAGGGTTTCTCAACATCAGCTCCAGTGACATTTTTTTTTCAGTGACATTTGGGATCAGGTATTTCTTTGTTGTGGTGAGGTTGTCCTATGCCCTGAAGGGTGTTAGCAACATCCTAGGCCTCTACCCACAATAGCCAGTAGCAGCTTTCCCACCCTAGTCATGACAATCAAAAAAATATCTCAAATGTGCCTTCAGGGGCAAAACGTCTGTAGTTGAGAACCATTTTTCTAGAGGGAAAAAAATCAGTGTTTTTTCCTTTTGAATTTTAAGACTGAACTTTTTATAATGAAATCCGACAAGATTTGCTTTATAGAGTTTTATTCTGTGGAAGAGGGAGAAGGTTACCAGTAGTAAATATAAATGAATTAGACTTCCACCTTAGAAGATTTCAGTAAATGTGGAAGTTAAATCATCTGTCCCCTCTTTCCCTTTATTTTCTTTTTCCTCTTTCTCCCTCTTTTCTATATCCATTGCACAGAACTAAATATCCTTAGTAGCCGGGCGCGGTGGCTCACGCCTGTAATCCTAGCTCTCTGGGAGGCTGAGGCGGGCGGATTGCTTGAGGTCAGGAGTTCGAAACCAGCCTGAGCAAGAGCGAGACCCCGTCTCTATTATAAATAGAAAGAAATTAATTGGCCAACTAATATATATAGAAAAAATTAGCCGGGCATGGTGGCGCATGCCTGTAGTCCCAGCTACTTGGGGAGGCTGAGGCAGGAGGATCGCTTGAGCCCGGGAGTTTGAGGTTGCTGTGAGCTAGGCTGACGCCATGGCACTCACTCTAGCCTGGGCAACAAAGCGAGACTCTATCTCAAAAAAAAAAAAAAAAAATATCCTTAGTAACACACGTTCATAGCCTTTCTCACAATTCAGTTCATTATGCCCCACAGTTTGTAAGATCTTTGAAGGTACAGGTCAAGTCAATTTTGCTCATCACTATATAAGTGAGGCCTACCACAGTGCCAAAACATAAGGATTTAATAAAAATATGCTGAACAAATCAAGCCAATAAAACTTATATATCTGTTATTAAAAAATGACAAAATTATTTTCATTCATTTCCTCAAAGATGCAGCAAAACCACTGTTTGTGGCTGCAAAATATCAGAAATAATCTACTGGCAATACATAAGAGAGGGACTTAATAGACTATGGTATATCTTAGAGTACTGCACATTTATTTATTTTTAATTATTATGAGTACACAATATTTGTATATCTTTCTAGGGTGCATGTGATGTTTTAATACAGGCATAAAATGTAAAGTAATCAAATCAGGGTAACTGGGGTATCAGGCATTTAATCTTTCCTTGAGTTAAGAACATTCCAATTCCATTAGTATTATACATTTATAACAAAGAATGAAGAAGATCTCTAAGGACTGACATGGAACATACTGTTTCTAGGACATACTGTTAAATAAACAGAGCAAAATACAAAAAATATCTATAACTTGTATGGCAGCCAGCATTTAAGATGGGCACCAATGATGTCCACCTCTTGATTTTCACTCCCTTGTATAGTCCCTTCCTACCATGTACTTGTGTGATCACTTCTGATAATAAAGTAGATATGTGGCCCTTTTCTTAATACTTACTGCTTGGTTTTCCATGCGTGCAAAGATAACATTTAGCATCTGAGTAAGAGTAGCTTTGGCTGTTGTCTGATTGATGAGATTTTTGCTTGCTAGATAGATATTGTAACATGTTCTCACAGCTTGTAGTACAGTCCCTTCATGAATTTCTATGTGTTGTGATGTTACTGCAGTAAGTAAAGCCTTTAAAAAAAACACAAAGTTAAAGTGATTTTCTACATCCAGAGTTTCAACACAAAAATATATAAGTATTTTTATATTAGAATTAAATCTTTTAGAAATAATTACCCCTTTCAGGAAATACACACAGAATTTCTACCTGCCTTGAATATCATCAACTGTTAAAATATTTGATGTTTTCTTCGTTCTGGCAGTAGCTTCCACATAACCTTTCCAACTCCAGAACACTAAAAAATCGTTCAACTAATTTGTTTCAACCAGGTTTCATTTTACTAGAAATGTCATTTAATTTAGTTTATTAAAATGCACAGCATTAAAAGCTGTCACAATATAACACAGACATGTCTCATGTATCTGTTGAGCTAGACTGTCAACTTGGGAGCAACATATTGTGTCTTATTCACCTCCTAATTTTTCTGAGATCGTTTTTTACAGCATAAACTCAATAAATGTATTCTTGTTGTTATTGTTGAAGATGTTTACACATGTTTTAGAATAAGGCATTTAAAATAATCCTAAAGTGAACCCCTCAAAAGGGAACAACTTTAACTTATGTGAATTTTCACAAAGTGGGTTACTTGCAACTTCTCAAGAGCAGAAACACACATCTTTTGTCCTTTTTATGTTGTACAAAACTATGCAGAGTCAGCATTAATGGATATATGCTAATTAAACCATAAATGACATGAAACTGTAAAAGGTCAAAATGATTAGACAGTTTTTTAGAACAAACATCATATAATTTGTGAAGTAAATACTGGTATTAAATTGAAAGACTCAGAAGGAGCTATATTTGCACATGAAGAAACACTTTATACATGTAAAAACAATTTCAAAAGTATTGTACTACAGTACATGAAAATTTTACTGATATATAAACAAACTACCACTATCATTAGCAGTAACATTAAGAACTCAATATTTGTAACAGACTAAAAACATAACTAGTTTTGCTCTAAAGGAATTCAGCCATCCAGATGTATTACAGCTCAAACCTAGGACAGGGTAGTGCTGAGCAGTTTCAGTAGAGAGAGGAATGCAAGGGAACCATGAAAGCTGGTGGACAAGCAGTCCACATGGTGATCCCTGGGTTGAAAGGGCTGACTGTGAAGGGCCAAACAGTACAGAAGAAACTAGATGGGTCACAGCTTTAAGGACCACCCCCTAAAGTTTGAGGGATGGAATATGCATGAAAAATACGCCAGAAATGAGAAACTCTAAAGACTCTAGGGCAGGGGTCCTCAAACTTTTTAAACAGGGGGCCAGTTCACTGTCCCTCAGACTGTTGGAGGGCTGGACTATAGTTAAAAAAAAAACTATGAACAAATTCCTATGCACACTGCACATATCTTATTTTGAAGTAAAAAAACAAATGGGCAAAAACACCCGCATGTGGCCCACGGGCCATAGTTTGAGGATGCCTGCTCTAGGGGCCCATGCCTCAAGTGATATCTTCAAAAGAAGAGATATGGAATTATAGTCTTCTTCTAATGAACTCTGGCATACAACAACAAAACCCCTGACATGGAATATAAAAAGCACCCAAAAATGACCTCTACTATAGTTGGAACGCATATAAAATGATCTTCTTATTAATATTTTTAAGGTGAAAGGCATCTGGTCTTTAAAAATATAGATTAAGAGTAACAAATTCACTTTATATATTCATTACCTTTATTATCTGCAACTGAACTCCTTCATCTGTCTGAGGACCTTGGAAGCAGCCACATATTGTTTCAATAATTCTATCAATTAATTTTTTGCCTGGTGTTGTACTATCTGGAGCATTGCCAGTCAAGTGCCCATAAGCAATAAGTTTCTATAATAGAGAAGAAAAATAAAGATACAAAGTAAGCTAAACAGTATATATATTAATTGAATATAAATTAAAATTACAATATACAACTGAATATACATTAAAATTTTTACATAAAAACATCACGGTATTATCAAAGCCAAAGCGATACCAACTTTTTCTGTAGAAAATTTATAGCTATAAATGTGAAATAATTTACACTTATAATAATCCCAGAAACAGAACAAAGACTACAGCAAAACCATCAGGCAGTACTCTGAGAAGTCCAGGACATGAGAACTTATCTCTGATGAGTTAGAATTGCTTATTGCAAAAACTAACTTCATGCTTTTAAATGACTCTGAATCTCTTTCCAGATTAGGTCCAGAAAACTAGTTTCCATATACTGGCTGCAATAAATCACAAATTTGCTCATTCATCATTACCATTGTAGCTTGGAAGGCTTTAGATATATAATTCTGATTTTCCAGGGAATACAAAATTACAAACCAAATGAACTTATCTTTAACCTATCTTAAGGATAATGCATAAGGTCTCTTCCAAGCCACTGAATTGTTAGTTGAATATATATAATCCCCTAAATGGTGAGAACAACTGAAAAGAGAAGTACTTTCTGTCTGGAGGCTTGTTTTACAAATATCTAAGATGACCTTCTGTGCGTGTGTAAAACAGAATTAAAGAGTTCAAAATTTTTCTGAGATAAATAAATGCCATGGCTAAAGTCCAGCAGTTAAGTATTAAGCTCTCAATATTAACCTATTGCTTTACATAAAATAGCAAGCATTTAGTAAAATCATTTGCAAATGATAATGTATGTAAAGTCGGCAGCAGGGTAAACGTATTACGGTTCTCACATTTCACTGATAGAAAGAGACCAAACCAACACTTTCATTACTGATTTTTCGTATCACTAAGCTAATGATTTTTGTTATCATTAAACTAGAAACATCTTTTTGCAACTATTACTGCCTATCTTGAATATAAGAACCACTGGCTTCTTATCACGAAAAAGAATATTCAAGGCTTTCATGGAAATGTCTGAATCATCAATTGTGAGTAATATTTTAGAAACGCATTCAAAATAGATAGTTTTTAGATTATGCCATTTTATACATACCTGTAAACAATCTAGAGATGTACTAACTATGCGGGGACATTTGGACTGGCATGCCAACTCAAAGGGTAAGAAGTACTTGTCTGCTTCAATAAAATTCGTCTTTGATTTCACTGGTGGAAGGGTGCCTGATCCAGCTTTTGCTTCTCCATGAGGAGGACTAAATTCATAAAAAGAGTCTGATTAGAATATCACATTTATCATATTAATGATAAACTCATACAGAAACATAGAATTTCAGTTCTAAAAGGAATCATGCTAAACCAGTCCTCTATCTTCCCATATTTCATAAGAAAACCAAAGCCTAAAGAAATGGTTTGGCACAAGGTCAAAAGCTAGTTGCCAGAGCTGTGACTAAACACAAGACATTGAATTGTATGCAAAAAGTGTTCTACAAAAATCTGTTAAGACCGGCTGGGCGCGGTGGCTCACGCCTGTAATCCTAGCTCTCTGGGAGGCCGAGGCGGGCGGATTATTTGAGTTCAGGAGTTCCAAACCAACCTGAGCAAGAGCGAGACCCGTCTCTACTATAAATAGAAAGAAATTAATTGGCCAACTAATATATATAGAAAAAAAAAATTAGCCGGGCATGGTGGCGCATCCCTGTAGTCCCAGCTACTCGGGAGGCTAAGGTAGAAGGATTGCTTGAGTCCAGGAGTTTGAGGTTGCTGTGAGCTAGGCTGATGCCATGGCACTCACTCTAGCCTGGGCAACAAAATGAGACTATGTCTTAAAAAAAAAAAAAAATCTGTAAGACCTCAAAGTGTTTTATTACAGAAATATTTTATCATCACTTAATAAATTTGGTATCACAATACCTTAAAAAGCAATGGACCTTCTTCTAGTCCTTAAGTCAAACTACATTTTTCAAGTTACTCAATATTGTCCTAAATAGGCTAACACTATCAAAGAAACCTAGTAATTTTTCTAAATATGAATCAAAGTCTTTAAGAAAAGATTTTAAAGGCTTTTTCATGGTATTTCAGAAATATCTTTATATACTTATTTATATGAAATCTTTTTGTATTTATAAGTCTTACAATTATATTTCTTAAGAAACATTTTTAAATTTAATTTTACTATAAATCATACACAGAAAATTTCCCACACTAAAATATAGATTGTATTAGTATTTTGCCTAAGACTGACAAGTTTCCATGTTATTTTTACTAAACAAAAGAAATGCCACAAACCTCTGTTTTTCAGTTTCCGCTTTTATTTCCTCTGAAGGAAAAAAAAAAAGAAGCATATATTAGAATACTTGACAACAGAAAAATCATTAAGTAATTTGATTATAGTTTTATAAATGCATTTGAACCTGTTACAAAAAGTAGAGAAGAATGTAAATTCAACAGAAAATTAAGTGCTAAATTTGTTTCATCTAAATTTTTTAATTTACACAAATAATATGATTATAAAATCATATGAAGAATATACATTAACAACCATAAACATACATGAATTTACACACTACTAATTCCCAAAGCACTTCCTTTTTTCAAAGTAGTTCCTTTTGTGCCAAGTAACTATTTACATTAAGTAGAAGCATTAATATTAAGAACAGAATATTGTGTATGCCACACTTAAGTCACTAAATACAAAACATATGTTGGGTGAGGAAAAACAAAAAACAACTCAATGCAACCCCCTGTGACTATCACAGAGAGATTATCAGACCAGAACTATAACTTCTTGAATATATTTATATGTGCTGATATTTAATCAATTTTTCTATTTATGATTATACAAAGCCCTATAAAATACAGATGCTCAATTTAATGTGAAATTTTTCTTTTCACTATTTATACTGTAAGGTATGAGATACATTAGACAAATCCTACTTGTAATAGAAGACCCTTAAATTTGATATATTGGGGAACCTGGTTAATCGACTAAACCTGCTTGAAATTTAGAAGAAAGGCTTTCAAATATAACATGAGTCAAGCACCATTACACTTCACATGTACTAACATTACATGTAGACTATTACACTTTACCTGTAACTAACATATTTAAGCCTCACAACAACCGTGTGAGGTATGTACTATCATATCTAAATTTTAAAGACTGGAAGATCGAGGCAGAAAAGTTAAAATAACTTGTTTGAGGGCTGCATAGATTGGTATATGGTTAATTAGGTTTCAATACTAGGTAGTCTAACTCCAGATCTTGGATTAATAACCACTCTACTATATATGTGTATCTAAGAATATTAAAGAAAATGTGTTAAATATGGGGATTATAAACAACTACTGGTATATAAATTTAATAATTAACTTAAAATATCACTTACTGAGCACTTTCTATGAATGAGAGACTATATAAACCCTTTACAAAGTATTTTGCAAATCACTTTGCAATAAAATTTACATAATTTATTCACACAATATATACAATTTATTCATTATCTACTGTGTTCCAGGTACACAGTATATTGATATTCAGTATTTCAGTCTAGTTCTCTATGAACCAAAGCCCTTTCCATTTTATTAGTGGTAGGAGTGGAAGGGGGATAGTATAAAAATATTATCTGCAGCTATTTAAAATATTGAGAAGTAGCTCCATAGGCTACCCCCAGCAGACATGCTCCCAGGCCTTCTGAGAAGCTGTGTGCCCACGTCCCAAGCAGGAGAAACAGTCCTGTGGGCCACTCTCAGCCAAGAAGCCGTGTGACTGTGTCCTGGGCCTGAGAAATAGCCCTATAGGTTGCCCCTGAAAAACATGTCACCAGGCCAATCAAGCAGTTGTGCAGCTATGTCCCAGGCCTTAGAAACAGACCTGTGGTAAGCCCTCAGCAGACATACCCCTGGGCCAGCCCAGAAGCTGTGTGTCTGAATACCAGGCCTGAGAAACAGCCCCACAGCCTGTGCCTGGTGAGTACACCCCCAGGCTGGCTGAGCAACCAGGTGTCCATGGTCCTGGCCAGATTAAAATGCCTGTGACCACAACTCCAGCAAGCCAGACCTCAAGTTGGCAGACCTCCCATGTGCATGCATGCGCCCTCACCTAAGGAACAGCCTGGCAAGCCCACCTGTGGCAAAGCTGCACCCCTGTTGCCACAAACTCTCTCAGCATAGGCCACTGAGAAACTCATGCCACTAGTATGGATTATAGCTAAAGAAACTACACGGAGACTACACTACTGAGTCCACCTAGAACAAAGGCCAATGTACCCCACCAAACTGACCCTCCAAGACCCATTCATATCAATAAGTCTTTCCCTACAAAATCCACACCGTAAAATTGGATGAGGTGACTTTCTACCAGATGTGTATAAATCAACGCAAGGATGGGGCACATCAACCACAAAAAAACAAGGAAACATGTTACTTCCTAAGGAAAACAGTAATTCTCCCATAACAGATTCCAATTTTAAGGAAATATATGAAATGCCAGAAAAAGAATTCAAAACAATAATCTTAAGAAAATTCAGTGAGACACAAGAGAATACAGATAGACAATTCAATGAAATCAGGAAAACAATTCAAGATTTGAATGAGAAATTTAACAAAGAGATAGATATTATAAAAAAGAACCAAACAGAAATCCTATAGCTTTAGAATTCAAGGAATGAAATGAAAAATTACTGAAAGTTTCAACAACAAACTAGACGAAGCAGACGAAAGCATTTCTGAATTTAAAGATAGGTCTTTTGAAAAAACAAAGACAGACAAAGAAAAAGAAAAAAGAATGAAGAAAAGCCTACAGAATTTATGGGACACCATTAAAAGAACAAACATTTGTATTATGGGTGTTCCAGAAGGAGAAGAGAAAAGGGGAGGAAAATATATTTAATAATATAATAGCAGAAAACTTCTTTACATCTTAGGAGAGACATGGACATCCAGGTCCAGGAAGCTCAAAGAACCCCAAATAAAATCCATCCAAACAGGTCCTTGCCAAGGCAAGTTATAGTCAAATTGTCAAAAGTCAAAGACAAACAAAGAGGCCGGGCATGGTGGCTCACGCCTGTAATCCTAGCACTCTGGGAGGCCGAGGCAGAGGATTGCTCAAGGTCAGGAGTTCGAAATCACCCTGAGCAAGAGCGAGACCCCGTCTCTAGTATAAATAGAAAGAAATTAATTGGCCAACTAATATATATAGAAAAAATTAGCCAGGCATGGTGGCGCATGCCTGTAGTCCCAGCTACTTGGGAGGCTGAGGCAGCAGGATTGCTTGAGCCCAGGAGATTGAGGTTGCTGTGAGCTAGGCTGACGCCACAGCACTCACTCTAGCCTGGGCAACAAAGCAAGACTCTGTCTCAAAAAAAAAAAAAAAAGACAAAGAATTTTAAAAAGTAGAAAGAGAAAAGTGTCAAGTCACATATAAGGGAACCCACATTCAACTAAAAGCCGATTTCTCAGCAGGACCCTTACAGGCCAGGAGAGAATGGGATAATATAGTCATAATACTGGAAAGAAAAAAACAAAACAAAACAAAAAAACTGGCAGCCAAGAATATTTTACCTGGCAAAGCTATTCTCTATAAATTATGAAGAAATAAAACCTTTCACAGATGAGCAAAAGCTGAGGGAATTTATCATCCTTAGACCAGTCTTACAAGAAATGCTCAAGAAAGTCTTACGTCTGGAAGTCAAAAGGCAGTAACTACCATCATGAAAGCATGTTAAACCTAGAAACTCACTGATAGGGCCAAAACAAACAGAGAAAGAGAAAGGAATCAAACTTTGTCACTATAGAAAATCACCCAACTGCAAAAATAAACAATAAGAGAGGAAGTAAAGAACAAAGGATATAAAAACAACCAGAAATCAATAAAATGACCCTCACTTGTCAATAATAACCTTGACACTAAATGGATTAAATTTGCCATTTAAAAATGTAGATATAAAAAATATAGAATGGATTTTTTAAAAGCACTCAATTATATGCTGTCTATGAGAGACTCACCTCAGCTGTAAAGACACACACAGACTGAAAGCAAAGGAATGGAAAAGATATTCCATGCAAATGGAAACCAAAAATGAGCAGGAGTAGCTATATTTATATCACACATAATATACTTCAAGTTAAAAGCCATAAAAAGAAACAAAGACATTATGTAATAATAAAGGTATCAATTCAGAAACAGAATATAATAATTGTAAATATATATGTACCCAATGCCCAAGCAACAAAATATTTATATATTGTTCATAGCAATAATGCCTACAACAAAAAAAAGGGAAAGATTTCAAATAAATGACCTAACGATGCACCTAAAAGAACTAGAAAAGTAAAAACAAGTGAATTCCAAAATCAGCAGAGGAATAATAAAGATTAAAGCAGAAATAAATGAAACTGAGACTAACAAAAAAAATACAAAGGATCAATGGGACAAAAAGTTGGTTTTTTGAAAAGATAAACAAAATCAACAAACCATTAGCTACACTATCAAAAGAGAAAGAAGACCCAAATAAAATCAACAATGAAAAAGGAGACATCCCAATGGATACACAGAAATACAAAGGATCATTAAAGACTACTATGGACAACTATATGCCAATAAACTTGAAAACCTAGAGGAAATGGATAAATTCCTAGACACATACAACCTACCAAGATTTAACCAAGAAGCAACAGAAAACCTGAACAATAACAATAACAACAAATGAGACTGAATCAGTAATAAAAGTCTTCCAACAACAACAACAAAAAGTCTAGGACCAGAAGGCTTTACTGCTGGCTTCGACAAAACTTTTAAAGAAGAATTAATATCAATTCTTCTTAAACTATTCCAAAATATTGAAGCAGAGGGAATTCTTCCTAACTCACTCTATGAAGCAAGCATAACCTCAATACCAAAACTAGATAATGATGCAACAGCAAAAAAACTAAAGGCCAATAAATATCCCTGATAAACACAGACACAAAAATCCTCAATAAAATACCAGCAAACCTAATCCAACAACACACCAAAAAGATAATCCAACATGATCAAGTGGGATTTATGCCAGGAATGCAAAGATGGTTCAACATACTAAAATCAATAAACATTCTATGTTGTATCAACAGAATGAAGGACAAAAACCATATGATCATCTAAACAGATTCAGAAAAAGCTTTTGATAAAATTCAGTATCTCTTCATGGTAAAAACTCTTATTAGAAGGAAAGTACCTCAACATAATAAAGTCCACATATGACAAATCCACAGCTAACATCTTACTAAATGGGGAAAAGCTGAAAGCTTTTCACCTAAGAACTAGAACAAGAGAAGGATGCCCACTCTCATCAGTTTTATTCAATATAGTATTAGAAGTCTTACCCAGATCAATTAGGTAAGAGAAAGAAATAAAGGCCATCCAAATTGAAAAGGAGGAAGTCAAATTCTCCCTCTTTGCAGATGACATGATCTTATATTTAGAAAAACCTAAAGACTCTACCAAAAAACTCTCAGAACTGATAAATTCGGTAAAGTCACAGCATACAAAATCAATATACAAAACTCAGTAGCATTTCTATACAATAACAGCTGAAAAAGAAATCAAGAAGGCAATCCCATTTACAATAGCTACAAAAAACAAACAAACAAACAAAAAATACCTAGGAAGAAATTTAACCAAGAAAGTGAAAGATCTCTACAAGGAAAACTATAAAATATTGATAAAAGTAATTTAAAAGGATATAAATAAATGGAAAGATATTCCATGCTCATGAACTGGAAAAATTAATAGTTAAAATGACAATACTGATTTCCAGAGGGGGTGGAGCAAGATGGCAGAAGAATAACACCGTCAGACAGAGTGTCTCTGCAGAAAAGACAGATTCTAGCAGAAATTAGAGGAAAGAAGCAAGAAGACGAGCATACAGCGGACAAGGGCCGGAAGGAGGGCTACCTCAGACCCCGGGAGACTCAACGGGAGCAGGCTGCGGAGGAGAACTGGAGGCTGAGACCACCGGAGCAGCCAGGAGACCAGCGGCAAGGGTAGGTGGATTTGCTGTTTCCCCTCCCCTGCATTTGGGACTGCTGGTGGGCTCCCCAGCGGGTGGAGAGACCTGCGGACAAAAGCCCAGAGACCGCCGACGCCAGCCAGCGGTGAGCCTGTAGCAGACGTGGCACCAGGTTCCCAACTTCCTCCGGGCACCTCCGAGTGCACAGACCCGAGCACCGCGGCAGGGGCCATATTGCCTCCTCCTCCCCTCCGCAGACCCTACCCGCGGCTGCCCAGAGAGACAATACAGCCACCAGCCGGAGGCACCTCCAGGGAATGGGACCTTCCCTTTTGGACCCTACAGCTGACTCAGGGGAACTCAGACTATGAGCTCCCTACCCGCCCGCCCTCCCAGGTGCTGCTGGCACCGTGTTCCCAGGAGAACGGTGCCGACTCAGAGGCTGAGAGACATAGACCCAGCTTGGGCTCCCTGTGGGTGAATTGGGACCGGAAATCCTCTCCCTGGTGGGGATACAGTTTGAACTCTGGGACCCAGAGGACGGACTTGCAGACCAGATCCCCTGCACCGAGGGCTAGCATTGCCCGGGGCACAGAAGGGTTATACGTGAACAGCCTACTGAGGTGTGTGTGCCTCTAGGGGAGGATCGGCGTCCTAGAGGGCAACCCTCCTCCCAGGAGGAGGCCGTGCGCCCAACCAAGGTGGCGTCCCTGTGCAGGGAACCTCCCCGCCGGCATCACAGTCCGGGGAGGCCTGGTGGCTTGTGGTCTGGCCTGCTGGCAGAGGCCCAGGAGGAGCTGCGGAGTTGGGGAGGGTGGAAAGAAGCGAGGCCCGCTCCAGACTGCGGGTCTCAGACAGCCCCACCCCCACACCCAGACTTTCTGGCTGAGCAGAACCATTCCAGCCCCACCCTGACAGCTTTCCCTGGAAGCAGAGAACAGAACTTTGACCCCTGCTAACTGCCTGAGGGCAGGCTTACCCAATCCAGCTCCGCCCAGAACAAGAGCTGATAACAACACACAAAATCAACAGCATAGCCTGTTCCTCCAAGCAAACGCCACCTACTGACAGGGACGGCACCCACTGACTAAATATACAGGGAGTAGTCCTATTTCACCCAAAGACACCACCTAACGCCTCAGAAACTAAACAAGGTGTGTGAATACCAAAACAATAACTTAAGGAAAGAAACAACAACTGATCGAAATGGGAAGAAATCAGCGAAAGGACTCAGGAAATATGAAGAACCAAACGGAAAAATCTCCCCCAAAGAGGAACACCAGCCCCCTAGAAACGGGCACCAACCAGCAACCAAAATGACAGAAGAGGAATTTCGTATGTGGATCATAAGAACACTCACCCAGCTGCAACAACAACTCAATAACTAACACAAAGAAACCACAAAAAGCCTCCAGGATATGGGAAAAGAAACAGACACAATGAAGAAAAGTGTAACCGAACTCCTGGAAATGAAGAATCAATTCAAGGAACTACAAAATACAGTGGAAAGTCTCAAGAACAGGGTAGATCAAACAGAAGAAAGAATCTCAGAGCTTGAAGATAACACCCTCCAATTAAATAAATCAGTCTCAGAAATAGAGCAGAGAAACAAGAGAAAAGAGCAAAGCCTACAAGAGCTGTGGGATTATGTGAAGAAACCTAATGTGAGGGTCATAGGCTTACCAGAAGGGGAAGAAGACAACACTCAAGGGTTGGACAAGCTGTTTGAAGATATAATAGAGGAAAATTTCCCAGGCCTTGCTCAAAATCTTGATATATAAGTTCAAGAAGCTCAGAGGACCCCTGGGAGATTCAATGCAAACAGGAAGACGTCACGACATGCAGTCATCAGACTGACCAAAGTATCAACTAAAGAGGCCCTTCTAAGAGCTGTAAGTCAAAAGAAGCAAGTAACATACAAGGGAAAGCCAATTCGAATAACACCAGACTTCTCTAATGAGACTTTACAAGCAAGGAGAGACTGGGGCCCCATTCTCACTCTTTTGAAACAAAACAATGCCCAGCCTAGAATATTATTCCCTGCAAAACTAAGCTTCCTATATGAAGGAGAAATAAACACATTCTCAGACAAGCAAAGGCTCAGGGAATTCACCAAGACAAGACCAGCCCTACAAGAAGTACTTAAAACAGCGTTACGCACGGAACATCATAATAACAACCCACGAATATAAAAACAACCAAAACCCAAAGATATTAAAGGCCAGATATTACAATGGCTCAAGACAGAAATCATAGCAACAACATCCAACCCAACAGAATGATCAGTAATCTACCTTACCTATCAGTTCTCTCAATAAATGTGAATGGCTTAAACTCTCCACTCAAGAGACATAGGCTGGCTGAATGGATAAGAAAATACAGGCCAAGTATATGCTGTCTTCAGGAAACACATCTAACCTGCAAGGATGCATATAGACTAAAAATAAAAGGGTGGAGATCAATATTCCAAGCAAATAGAAGCCAAAAGAAGGCTGGTGTGGCAGTTCTAATTTCAGACGATTTAGTTTTTAAACCAACAAAAGTAGTAAAAGACAAAGAGGGTCATTATATAATGGTGAAGGGCACAGTCCAACAAGAAGAGATAACAATTTTAAATATATATGCACCCAACTTAGGTGCACCCAGATTCATAAAGCAAACCATATTGCAGCTAAGCGAATGGATTCATAGCAACTCCATAATCGCCGGAGATTTCAACACCCCACTGATGGCACGAGACAGAGCCTCCAAACAGAAAATTAATAAAGAAATAATGGACTTAAACAAAACTCTAGAACAATTGGATCTGACTGACATTTACAGAACATTCTACCCAAAATCCACTGAATATACGTTCTTCTCATCAGTTCACGGGACATTCTCTAAGATTGACCATATCCTAGGACACAAAGAAAATCTCAAGAAATTTAAAAAAATAGAAATCATACCATGTACCTTCTCAGATCACAGTGGAATAAAAGTAGAAATCAATCCTAACAGAAACTCACATTTCTACACAAAAACGTGGAAATTAAACTACCTCCTATTAAATGATTACTTCATAAATGAAGAAATCAAGATAGAAATAAAAAAATTCTATGAAGAAAACGACAATGGAGAGACAAGTTATCAACTCCTCTGGGACACAGCTAAAGCAGTTCTGAAAGGAAAGTTTATCTCCTTAAATGCCTATAACCGAAAGACAAGAAGATCACAAATAGACAATCTAATGAAACGACTCAAAGAGCTGGAAAAAGAAGAACAGACCAACCCCAAACCCAGCAGAAGAAGTGAAATCAACAAGATCAAATCAGAACTAAACGAAATTGAAAACAGGGAAGCTATTCAGGAGATTAATAAAACAAAATGTTGGTTCTTTGAAAAAATAAACAAAATTGACACACCATTGGCTAAGCTAACGAAAAGCAGAAAAGAGAAATCTCTAATAAGCTCCATCAGGAACAAAAAAGGAGATATCACACTGATCCCAAAGAGATACAAGATACAATTTATGAATACTACAAAAATCTTTATGCACACAAACGGAAAAATGTGGAGGAAATGGACAAATTTCTAGAAACACACAGCCTCCCTAGGCTCAATCAGGAAGAAATAGATTCCCTGAACAGACCAATCTCAACAGCTGAAATAGAAACAGCAATTAAAAATCTCCCTAAAAAGAAAAATCCCGGTCCAGATGGCTTCACACCTGAATTTTACCACACTTACAAAGAAGAATTAGTACCTATCTTGCAGAAACTATTCCACAACATCGAGAAGAACGGAAACCTCCCCGACACCTTTTATGAAGCGAATATTACTCTGATAACATAACCAGGAAAGGATGCAACAAAAAAAGAAAACTACAGACCAATATCCCTAATTAATATAGATGCAAAAATTTTCAACAAAATCTTAGCTAACCGAATCCAGACACTTATCAAAAAAATAATCCACCATGACCAAGTAGGCTTCATCCCAGGGATGCAGGGATGGTTCAACATACGTAAATCTATAAATAGAATTCACCACATAAACAGAGAAGCAAAAACAAAGACCACATGATTCTTTCAATAGATGCAGAAAAAGCTTTTGACAAAATTCAACACCCTTTCATGATACGAACACTTAAGAAAATAGGCATAGAAGGGACATACCTAAAAATGATACAAGCCATATATGACAGACCCATAGCCAACATCATACTGAATGGGGAAAAATTGAAATCATTCCCACTTAGAACTGGAACCAGACAAGGCTGCCCACTATCTCCACTTCTGTTCAACATAGTACTGGAAGTCTTGGCTACAGCCATCAGACAGGAAAATGGAATCAAAGGTATCCAAATAGGGGCAGAAGAGATCAAACTTTCACTGTTTGCTGATGATATGATATTGTATCTAGAAAACCCCAAAGAGTCAACCAAGAAACTCCTGGAACTGATCAATGAATTTAGTAAAGTCTCAGGATACAAAATCAATACACAGGAATCAGAGGCATTCATATATGCCAACAACAATCTAATTGAGAACCAAATCAAAGACTCAATTCCCTTCACAATAGCAACAAAGAAATTAAAGTACCTAGGAATATACTTAACCAAGGAGGTAAAAGACCTCTACAGGGAGAACTATGAAACACTGAGGAAGGAAATAGCAGAGGATGTAAACAGATGGAAATCCATAGCATGCTCGTGGATCGGCAGACTCAATATCATCAAAATGTCTATACTACCCAAACTGATCTACAGATTCAATGCAATACCTATTAAAATCCCATCAGCATTCTACACAGATATAGAAAAAATAATTTTACGCTTCGTATGGAACCAAAGAAGACCCCGAATATCAAGAGCAATTCTAGGCAACAAAAACAAAATGGGAGGCATTAATATGCCAGATATCAAACTATACTACAAAGCTGTAGTAATGAAATCAATATGGTATTGGCACAAAAATGGGAATGTTGACCAGTGGAATAGATGTGAGAATCCTGATATAAAACCATCCTCATATAGCCATCTAATCTTTGACAAAGCAGACAAAAACATACGCTGGGGAAAAGAATCCCTTGTCAATAAATGGTGCTGGGAAAACTGGATAGCCACCTGTAGAAGGCTAAAACAGGACCCACACCTTTCACCTCTCACAGAAACCAACTCATGCTGGATAACAGACTTAAACCTAAGGTATGAAACTATTAGAACTCTAGAGGAAAAAGTTGGAAACACTCTCCTAGACATCGGCCTGGGCAGAGAGTTTATGAAGAAGTCCCCAAAGGCAATCACAGCAGCAACAAAAATAAATAAATGGGACACGATCAAACTAAAAAGCTTCTGCACAGCCAAAGAAATAGTCATGAAAGTAAACAGACAACCTACAGAATGGAGAAAATTTTTGCATCCTATGCATCCGATAAGGGACTGATAACTAGAATATACTTAGAACTCACGAAAATAAGGAAGAAAAAATCAAATAACCCCATTAAAAAGTGGGCAAAGAACTTGAACAGAAATTTTTCTAAAGAAGACAGAAGAATGGCCAACAAACATATGAAGAAATGCTCAACATCTTTAATCATCAGGGAAATGCAAATCAAAACCACAATGAGATATTACTTAACCCCAGTGAGAATGGCCTTTATCAAAAAATCTCCAAACAATAAATGCTGGCGTGGTTGCGGAGAGAGGGGAACACTCCTACACTGCTGGTGGGACTGCAAACTAGTTCAACCTCTGTGGAAAGCAATATGGAAATACCTTAAAGCGATACAAGTGAATCTACCCTTTGATCCAGCAATCCCATTGCTGGGCATCTACCCAAATGATCCAATGACACTCTACAAAAAAGACACCTGCACTCGAATGTTTATAGCAGCACAATTCATAATTGCAAGGCTGTGGAAACAGCCCAAGTGCCCATCAATCCAAGAATGGATTAATAAAATGTGGTATATGTATACCATGGAGTACTATTCAGCTCTAAGAAACAATGGTGATATAGCACATCTTATATTTTCCTGGTTAGAGCTGGAACCCATACTACTAAGTGAAGTATCCCAAGAATGGAAAAACAAGCACCAGATATATTCTCCAGCAAACTGGTATTAACTGAGTAGCACCTAAGTGGACACATAGGTACTACAGTAATAGGGTATTGGGCAGGTGGGAGGGGGGCGGGTATATACATACATAATGAGTGAGATGTGCACCATCTGGGGGATGGTCATGATGGAGACTCAGACTTTTGGGGGGAAGGGGGGAAATGGGCATTTATTGAAACCTTAAAATCTGTACCCCCATAATATGCCGAAATAAAAAAAAATGACAATATTAATCAAAGCAGTCTACTGATTCAATGCAATTCCTATCAAAATACCAATGATATTCTTCACAGAAATAGAAAAAAACCCTAAAATTAGTATGGAATCATAAAAGACCCCAGATAGCCAAAGAAATGTTGAGTAGAAAGAACAGGTCTGGATGTTATCACAGTACCAGACCTCAAAATACAATACAAAGCTGTGGTAACTAAAAAAGCACGGTACTTGCATAAAAACAGACACACCAACAAAACAGAACAGAGATCCCAGAAATTAATCCATGTATCTACAGCCAACTGATTTTTGACAATGCTGTCAAGAGCACTCATTGGGGAAAGGACAGTCTCCTCAATAAATGGTGCTGGAAAAATTGGATATCCATATGCAGAAAAATGAAACTAGACCCCCCCACCTTTCATTCTACACAAAAATCAACCCAAATGGCTCAAAGACCTAAATCTAAGACCCCAAACAATAAAACTACTAGAAGAAAATATAGGGAAATTCTTTAGGACATTGGTCTGGGAAAAGATTATATGACTAAGACCTCAAAAGCACAGGCAACGAAACCAAAAGTAAACAAATGGAATTATATCAAACTAAAAAGCTTCTGCACAGCAAAAGAAACAATCAACAGAGTGAAAAGACAACCTACAGAATGTGAGAAAATTGCAAACTTCTCATCCAACAAAGGATTAATATCCAGAATGCGCAAGAAACACAAACATTTCGATAGGAAAAAAAAATCTAATTTAAAAATGGACAAAGGATCTAAACAGATGACACACAAAGACATACAAAGACATACAAATGGCCAAATTAATGAAAAAATGTTCAACATCACTAATCACGAGGGAAATGCAAATCAAAACTACAATGAGGTCTCATCTCACCCTAGTTAGGATGGCTATTATCAAGAAGACAAAAAAATAACAAATGCTGGCAAGAATGTGGAGAAAAAGGAACTCATATACACTGTTGGTGGAAATATAAACTAGTATAGCCACTATAGAAAACAGTATGGAGGTCCCTCTAAAAACAACAAAAAGAACTACCATAGGATCCAGTAATCCCACTCCTGGAAATTTATCCAAAGGAAAGGAAATCATTTTATCAGATCTCTACGTCTGAATAATCAACCTTGGTGTCCAGATGAATGGATAAAGAAAATGTGGTATATATCTACACCAAGGACTACTATTCAGCCATAAAAAAAGAATGAAATCCTATCATTCATGGCAACATGGATGGAATAGGAGGACATTTATAATTAAGTGAAATAAGCCAGGAAAAGAAAGTTAAACACCACACATTCTCATTCATATGCAGAAACTAAATAAAAGTTGATCTCATAGAAATAAACAGCAGAACAAAGGATCCTAGAAGCTAGGGAAAGGTAAGGGGAGGAGAAGAATACAGAGAGATTTGTTAAAGGATGCAAAACTGCAGCTAGATAGGAGGAATACATTCTAGTGTTCTATACCACTGAAGGATGACTAGAGACTGAATCTATTGGTGCTTTGATCTTGGACATTCTAACCTCCAGCACAGTGAGAAACAAATATCTATTATTTATTTTAAAAAAAACCAAAAACAAAGAAAAGAGAAAGGAAACAAGACGAAAAGGACAAGGGACAACAAGGGAAGGTAGATGGAATATTTATCAAAATACTGAAAGTAACAATATAATAAACCACAGTATTTTAAAACAAGCTGAAATGTAAAGCATATGCAATACTACTTTATATTTGTGCAACAATACACAGTTTAAAACATTTTTCTATACATTACCTAATTTTATTCTCACAGGACAATTCCTCATTTTACAGATGAGGAAACTAAGGATCAGATTAAATGATGAATGGTTAAAAGGTCAGATAGCTGGTAAATGGTGATCCAGAAACTAGTTTCTTTAGTCTTAGACTAGTGCATTATCCACTACACTCTGCTATATTTAAGCAAACTTCTATTAAGTTTGCTTAATAGAAGCAAACTTGGTACAGTTAAACTTGAAACTCATTCTATAATTATCAGGGTAAATACATTACAGTAATCCCCCCTTATCTGTGCAGATGTGTCCAAGACCCCCAGTGGATGCCTAAATCCTTGGATAGTATCAAACCCAACTGCTGTCAGTTGGAATATGTTTTTGTTCATCTGTTCCACACACAGATTTAATTCCTTTTCCATTTTAACTAAATACTTATCATACACTGTGGCCATAATTTTTGCAGTTTGAGGTTCAACAGCAAAACCAACCAAATTTTCTTTTTTCTTCTTCACAATTTCACAGATAGAAGATTTGCTCTTACCACAGATCTTAGCAACCTTAGCATACAACTTTTTTTCAGTCTTTATTGAGAACTTTCACCTTTTTACTTAAAGGAAGCACTTTATAGCTTCTCTTCAGTATCCCCAAATTGCCAGCATCACTATCCTTGAACTTTGGAATAATTATTGAGTAAAATAAGGGTGACTGAACATAAGCACTGTTGATACCACAGCAGTTGATCTGATAACTAAGAGGACTACTAAGTGACTGATGAGTGGGTAGCTATAGAGAGGGTGGAGATGCTGGACAAGGAATGATTCATGCCCCAAGCAGGACAAGATTTTATCATACTACTAAGAATGGCACAACATTTAAAACTTATGGTATAAATTATTTCTGAAATGTTCCACTTAATATTTTCAAATCAATTCAACACTGTTTATAAAGCAAAAGGACTTATTTAATGAACTGGAAAGAATGACAAAAAAACAAAACAAAAAAAACCACCTGTAATTCTGGCACTTTGGAAGGCTGAGGCAGAAGGATTACCTAAGGGTAGTTTGAGACCAGCCTGGGTAACATAACAAGACCTTGTCTCTAGAAAAATTTTTTAAAAATATTGGCTGGGCATGGTGGTGTGCACCTGTATGTAGTCTTAACTACTTGGGAGGCTGAGGTGGGAGATTGCTTGAGCCCAGGTGTTGGAAGTTACAATGAGCTGTAATCAGGCCACCACACTCCAGCTTGGGTGACATAGTGAAACCCTGATGCTTAAAAATAAAAAAATAAAAACTGAGTACATGCAAGTTACACCTGATCTCCTAAGTATATTAAACGTTCCCTCTTATATTATCTTTACTATCAACTTGATTAGCAGCTCTTTTTTTTTACTTTGACGGCACAAATATAAACTTCAAAATAACACTTACATGAAAAAAAATAATAATACTTATGGATTCAACAAATTCTATTATCTATATACTATGAATCATTTGTCTCTACCTTTCATGAAATCAATTTTGTTTTATATGTAGTATTATTTACAAAGCAATAGCAGCTACTCAATGCAAACTAAACTGGTAATCTGGGGAAAGACCTCAATGTCAAACTGATAGTTTTTAATAAACACATTAGAATTTATACATCCAAAGTGCTGTCTCCTTCAAAGCACTAACTGTGGGAGTCTATGTATCAATTATCACAATGCTGCTAGTATTCAAAAATATTTGTGGAATTTATCTTTTTCACTTCTTTCCTACCTGTCTCCTTCTTTTAAATAACCATCTCACAGAAGAAAAATTATCTAAAAGGGGATCAAGTCAACCACTAATCAATCACAAGTGGCTTAGAGCCAAGTCTGAAGAACAGTATGTGACCTCAAACAAAAGTCCTTAACTTCAATACTTCTGTGATCCATCTCAAATTGTATGCATGCAAGCACTGTTCTAGGAAAAGAGTACATAGCTCTCAGATTTCCAAAGAAGCCTGTTACTCTATATAAACATGATATAGAAACAATTATAATTAAGGATGGTGACTTGAATCAACTATGACAATATATGTGAAAGCACACTTTTAAATAAAATGTTTATAAAACATTGTGTAAATATAAGGGATTACTTTGAAAAATAAAATTTTGCTAGGTTTATTTTTTTAAAGCCACTCATATGACTTTAGAATCACATTTCACATAGTTAAGAATTAAATAAAAATAGAGGAGTTAAAAAGAATTACAGTAATCTAGGGAAGAGATAATAGCTTGAACTAAAGCTGTGACTATAGGGATGAGTAAATGTAAATTCCATGGATAAGGAAGAACAATGGAACAATCTCATTAATCTAGGGGGTGGAGAAGGGAGGTATTAGCAAGAAAAAGAGATGTGGCGGTGGGACAGGGTGAAGAAGAGGTAATGGTCATGTTTTATTTTAAGCAACTGGGGGATATTCAAGTGCCAATATTCAGCAGGAATCAAGATTTATGAATTTTGAAGATTGGGGGATACATGACAGTATACTTTCAAATGGCAACTATGATAATTGCCATTCCATATGCTCTTCTACAAAGTGACTTGCCACAACCCCACCAAGAAATAGAGGCTTGAATCTGAGCTGGACTTAGAGATTCATGTATAACCAGTAGAATGCAGAACTGACTGACAGTAGAAAACTGCGGAGGTCAGAAAGGCTAAATAGATCCTGTCTGATACGCTTAGAACACTGGCTCTCCAGACACCTCCCTTGTGGAACCCTGTGGCCCTGATGTAAGAAGCCCAAGCCACTTGGAAGCCACATAAAAATGGCTCAGTTACCAGTCCCAGCTGAGCCCACCTTTCACATCATCCTCGTCTAGGTGGCGGACATGTGAGCGAAGAAGACTCCAGAAGATTCCAGTTCTCAGCCATTCATATCTCCCATGGTCATTTCAGTATTCCCAGCTGAGGCCCCCGATACTGGAACAGCAATATGCCCCATCTGAATTGCTGACACTCAGAACCTGTGATCATAATAAAATGATCACCATGTTACACGACTAAGTCTTGGGGCGGTTTATTATATGGCGATAGATAACTAGAACAGAAAGAATGAAAGAAGTTTAAGGAGCTAGGGGTTTGAAATAACTTCTTGGCCAATGGGAGAGAGCTCACTGAGAGGCACAAAAGGACTGCCAGAACATGGGAAGTTCTTCTAATGTGTTGTAAAGTTGTGGACAAGGAAACCAGATGGTTAAGAGTTACAGAGCTTAATACAATGTAGCTAGGGCTTTGTCCCCTAAACCAACCTTCTTGTAATATACACCTTTATCAGCCTCCTCAGAATCTAAATAATCTAGAACTGACCTGGCAAACTTTGACTCCTCCCCTCAAGACTGAATTTGAACTTCACTTCCTAGGTGAAATATTCTACAACTAGCCTCAGCCTCCAACCTATTTCCCACACTGACCATCCCTGCTTATACACTTCTGTAGAGCTAAGTACATATCTTTATAAAACATTTACTTATAAAGCACTGTGATTATTTGCTTACCTTTGATTCTCAGCTACCCGAAAGCAAAGGACATTTTTTTCTTTTATAAAACTTAATTTTATTATTTTATTTTTAATTGGCAAATGTTTATATTACTTATGGGGTACAATGTGATATTCGGCTGTGTGTTTATATTGCGGAATGATTAAATAAAGCTAATTAACAAATCCATCACCTCACATACTTATATTTTTAGTAAAAATATTTAAAATCTACTCCTTTAGCAATTTTTAAATATACAATGCATTATTTATTATAGTCACAACAGCTAAGATATGGAAGCAACCTAGGAGTCCATCATCAGATGAATGGATAAAGAAAATGTGATATATCACAACAGAATACCATTCAGCCTTAAAAGAGAAGAAAATTCTGTCATTTGTGACAACATGGATGAACCTGGAAGACATTATTCTAAGTAAAAAAAGTGAGGCACAGAAAGACAAATACTACCTGATCTCACTTATATGGGGAATCTAAAAAAGTTGAACTCATAGAATTATAGAGTAGAATGATGATTACCAGAGGCTAGAGGTGGGGTAGATGGGGAAATGAGAGAGATAAGTGATTAAAGGGTATGAAATTTCAGCTAGACAGGAAGAATAAGCTGTAATGATCTATTGCACAGAATAGAGACATTTTTCATTCTTTTTTGCATTCCTAGCACTTAGCACAGTGCCAGGCACATAGTAAATAGACATTCAACAAATGTTATCATATTCTGGAGAACTAAAAGAGATTAAGAAAATAAAATCTCCCCCAGTTTTCTATTTTCTTCCCTTTTCCTTCTCACACCTTTGTTGCTTATAGTTTCATCTAACATTAGGAGCAGAAAGTGATATTAAGTGTTTCTAAAGCCATCTGCTTTGAGTTTATACAAAGCTTAATCTCTACTTAGACTCATGACTTTTTAAATAATTTAACTGGTTAGAAGAAACAAACTATGAAATCCAGGTGATTTGGAGAAAAAAATACTTTTTGCTGATCATCAGTCTCAAATTCAGAGATGCTAACACTAGCCTTTCTCTTCAAACAAAAAAAAAATATTATGAATGGTCTCAATCAAGGGTTTTCAAACATTTTTGACTGCAAACCAAAGTAAGAAATGTTTTAAATCAGGTCCCAGAAAACACCTATATATATGTTACGGAAATAAAAATTTAACTAAATATTATCTTTGTTATTTGGAATATGTTCTCATTTTCTATTCTATTCAAAATATCAACAATAAAACTAGCCATCAGCCACAAAATTGACTTCATAATCCAACATTGGTTTGTAACCACTAATATGAAATACTCTAGTATTGTACATAAACCTACAGATTCAAAAAGCTGTACAAATCCAAATAGGATAGAAATCCATGGAAATTCATGTCATCACACATCATAAGCACACTCTGGAAAACTAAAGACAAAGAAAAAAGTCTTAAAAGCAGGTAGAAATAAATGACATATATCTATAAAGGAACAATGATTAGAATGACAGTGGATTTCTCATTAGACACTATGAAAGTCTGTGTGTGTGTGTGTGTGTGTGTGTGTGTGTGTATGTTAGTGAAAAATCCTAAAGGAATGAAGTGAAATGGTAAAGAAATTTTGAAACATCACAGAGAATGTTAAAATATGAGAAAATGTAACACTATTCCTCTCAAGTTTTCTAAATTATGTTAGACATTTAAGTAAAAAATAAAATATTGTCTTATGTGTTCTTAACGTATATAGAGGAACTATTTACAACAATAATACTATAAAGAGGGGCGATAAAGAGATCTAAATGGTGCTAAGGTTTCTACAGGTTACTCAAAGTGGTTAAATGTTGACATTAGTACACCTATATAATATCTAGCACAACCACTAAAAATCAAATATAAAGAGATATACTCAAAAATTCTATAGAACAATCAAAATGGAATTCTAAAATTTTTTAAGGAACTCACATAAAGGTAGCAAAATGGATATAGGAAAGAAAAACAGAGAAAATAACAGAAAACAAAAGTAAAATGGCAAATTTAAGCCATAACATATCAATATTACATCAAATATAAAAGGTCTAAGAAGAACAATTAAAAGAGTTTGGCAGATTAGATCTTAAAAATATGAACCAACGATATGTTAGCTATGTGAAACTACAAATACAATGATACTGGTAAGATTAAAGTTTACAGGTGGAAAAAAAATTAAAAGAAAAAACCCAGAGCGGCTATATTACTATCATATAATATAAAACCAAAAAACAAACAAAAAAATGACCAGGACAAAGAAGGACCTTACATAATGATAAAAGGGTCAATATGTTAAGAACACATAGTAATGCTAAATGTGTATACAACGAAAGGGCTTCAAAATACATGAAGCTGGAATACATAGAACTGAAAGAAAAAGACAAATCTGCAATTACAGCTGAAGAATTCAACATCCTTCTCACAACAATTAACAGAACTACTGGACAAAAAAAATCACCAAGGATATAGAACTGAACACTATCAATCAACAGGATATAAATTTATAGAATACTTCATTAAACAACAGCAGAATACACATTCTTTTCAAATGTCCACAGAATATTCACCAAGATAGTCCATATTCTAGGCCATCAACAAACCTCAACAAATTTAAAAGAACTGAGCTTATACAGTGTGTTCTCTGATCACAATGAAATAATAATAGGAATCAAAGGGAATAATGGTAAGATTTCCAAACACTTGAAAATTAACACATTTCTAAATAATCCATGGGTCAAGGAAAATTTTAAAAAATACATGTAGAACTGAATAAAAATGAAAATACAAACCAAAAAAAACAAGAGAAAAGAAGACACAAATTATAAATTACTAATATGAAGAATAAAGCAGAATATCACCACAAATTCTGCAGACATTAAAATGGATTAGGTGCAAAGACCTCTACATACATAAATTTGAAAAGTGAGATAAATATACCAATTCCTCAAAAAGCACAAACTACCATAATTCTCTAATATGAAATAAATAATTTGAATAGTTCTGTAACTCTTAATAGGCATTGTATTCATAGTTTAAAAACTACCAAAATGAAATCTCCTAGACCGGATGGTTTCATTGGAAAATTCTATGAAATGTTTATAAAAGACTTAATCAATTCTATACAATCAATTCTATACAATCTCCTCCAAAAAACAGAAAAGGATAGAACACTTCTGGACTCCTTTTACGAGGGCCAATATCGTCCTGATAATGAAACTCGACTGTTTGGTCTTTGTCCCTGGTCCCAGAAGCAAGCCTCTAAACCCTTAGAATTTCCTAACAGAAGTGTGAGCCCCTTGAACAGTTTTCAGGATAGGGATCAGCCATATTGGAAAGACCAAGCATGTGATTAGAGTTGGGGCTTTGAGCCACACAAGCACAGCCTCACCTCCGAAGAGGAGAAGGGGTTTCTGACTGGGTTCAATCATGTAGACCTATGTAATAAAACTTCCAACAAAAATTCTGAACACACAAAGCCTGGGTGAGCTTTCCTGGTTGGTGATACAAATTGATAAGACAGGAGGGTAAAGCATTCCAAGGACACAAAAGCTTTGTACTTGGAGCCCTTCCAAACCTGGCCTATGGGTCACTTTCTTTTGGATAGTCCTGATTAGTATACTTTATTACAAAACTGTAATCCTAATTGTAATCCTAACTGTAATCCTAATAGCACTTTCCTGAGTTTTGTGAGTGAAGAGGGTAGGGGATCCCCCAAATTTGTAGCCAGTTGATCACAAGTATGGGTGGCCTAGAAACCCTGAAGCTTGTGGCTAATGTCTGAAGTGAGAACAGTTCTGCGGAGGACCACGCCCTTAATCTGCTAAATTAGACCTGATGGGTAGTTAGCTTCAGGATTGCACTGCACAGAGAAAGACGGTATAGAAAAATACAGACCAGTATTACTCATGAATATAGATGCAAAAGTCCTCAACAAAATAGTAGCAACTGGAATCCAACAATCTATAAAAAAAATTATACACTGAGGTTCATTTCAAGGATGTAGGCTAACTCAATATTCAAAAAAAAATCAACCAATATGTAATCCATCATGTAAAAAGGCTAAAGAAGAAAAATCACATGATCTTATCAACTGATACAGAAAAAGCACTTGACAAAATTCAACATCCATTCATGATAAAAACTCTCAACAACCTAGCAATAAAGGGGAACTTCTTCAACTTGATAAAGAGTAACTACAAAAAACCAAGAGCACCCAACTTGATGAAAATACGAATGCTTTCCCCCAAGATCCAGAATGAGGAAAGAATGTCTCTCGTTACTTCTATTCAACTCTGTACTAAACATCCCAGCATGTGCAAAAAAAAAAAAGAGAGAGAGAGAGAGAGAAATAAAAAAAGAAAGGCATGCTGATTGGAAAGAAAGAAATAAAATAGTTCTTATTCACAGATGACATGACTAAGTGAAAAATCCCAAGAAATCTTCAAGGAAAAAACTTCTTAGAACTTGTAAGTGAATAAGCAAAGTTGCAACTGACAAAAATCAATCATATTTCTATATATTACCAATAAACAACTGGAAACCAAAAGTGAAAAAACAATAACAATTGCTCTGCCAAAATAAAATTCTTAATTATGAACCTAACAAAACACATATAAAATATATACTGCAAGAAATACTAATGAAAAAAATCTAAAAAACTAAAAGAACTAAAGAAGTTCTTTAGATCTAAAGAACTAAAAAATAGGATATATATATGGTGTTCATGGACTGGAAGTCTCAAAACAATAAAGATGCCAATTCTCTCTAATTGATCTACAGATTTGATCAACTGCCAATCAAAATTCTAGCATGATTCTCTGCACATAGATAAGCATATTCTAAAATTTACAAGGAAAGGCAACATGACTATAATAGTCAAAAAAATTCTAATAAAAAATAAGTTGGGAAAAATCCCTGTATCTGACTTTAAGACTTTAAAGTTACAATAATCAAAACAATGTGGGATTGGAGAAAGAAAGACACATACACTGATGGAACAGAGTCCAGATATAGACCCACAAAATATAGCTGATTGATTTTTGACAAAAGTATAAATGCAATTCAATGGAGATAGGATAATCCTTTCAACAAATGGTGTTGAGATTAGACACCATATGTAAAAAAAAAAAAAAATAAGTCAAGAGTCTCAACCTAAAACTCCTACCTTATACAAAAATTAACTCAAATGGATCACTTATATAATATAAAGTGAAAAGCTATAAAACTTTTAGAAAAAAAATCATAAGCTCCTTTGGGAGCTTAGATTAAGCAAAGAGTTCTTAGATACAACACCAAAAGTATACTCCATAAAGGAAAAAAATAAATTGGATTTTATCAAGATTAAAATCTTTTGTTCTGTGAATGGCAATGTTAAGAAAATTAAAAAGGTAAGCTATAGAATATATTTGCAAATCACATATCTGACAAAGGGCTTACATCTAGAACATATACTTTTAAAAAATTCTTAACACTCAATAGTAAGAAAACAAATAACCAAATTTAAAAATGGGCAAAAGACTTAGACATTCATCAGATAGGACAGAAACGTGGCAGATAAACATACAAAAACATGTTCAATGCCATTAGCCATTAAGGAAATGCAAATAAATAAAAACCACAATGAGGTACCACTATATACATATTAAAATAGTTGAAATTTAAAAATACTCGCACTACCAAAAGTTGGTAATGATGCAGAACAAATAGAACTAGCATACATTGCTGGCAGGGATGTAAAATGGTACAGCCACTTTAAAAAAACAGTTTGGAAGTTTCTTATGAAGTTAAACATATACTTACCATATGACCCAGCAATCCCACTCCTGGGTACCTACCCTAGAGAAATGAAAACTTAAGTTCATGTAAAAATCTGTACAAAAATGTTTATAGCAGCTCTAGTCATATTGCCAAAAACTGAAAACAACTCAAAGTCCTTCAATGAGTGATGGATAATCAAACTGTAGTACATCCATACAATGATATTATTCAGCAACAAAAAAGGAACAAACTACTAATACATGCAACAACTTGGATGAATCTCAAAGGCATGCTGAGTAAAAGAAGCCAATCTCAAAAGATTACATATTATATGATTCTATGTATATGACATTCTTAAAATGGCAAAACTATAGTGACAGAAGGGGTTGCCAGGGATTTGGGATGTGATGAAAGGTGTGACTCTAGAGATAGCATGAAGGAGGTTTTTGGGGAGCTAAAACTATTCTGCATCCCAACTGTGGTAGAGGTTATACAGATCTTCATGTGTGTTAAAAATCATGGAATGGTACAAAAAATAAATTTTACATGTTAATGTAAAAAATAAAAACCAAAATAAGTTGCCCAAGCCCATTCCCAAACTTAGCAAATCAGGATCTCCAGTAATGAGGATGCAGCTGGTTGCATTTTTAAAAAGCTCAATGGGTGATCTTGGTGTATTTGTATAGCCAAGGAAGAGAACTTCTGTTCTAATTCCTTAATTTTGATTTTTCCATGCTTTCTGCTACTTCTTTAGGTCAGGCCCTCATCTCTCGTCAGGCCTACTGGCTCCAATTCATCCTCTACATTGTGCCAGAGTGATCTCTGACAGGATAAAGTTCAAGTTCTTCAGCATCACACACAATAACTTTCATGATTTGGTCCCTGTCTGCCACTTTTATCTCTCTGCATGCCCTTCCTTGCATTCCACACTCCAATAATAAAGAAGCACTATAAATCCCCTGAAAAGACCTGCTATTTCACATCTCTAGTATTTTGCTCAAACTTTTGCCTGAATTCCACCCCACTACCAATTTGCCTAGCAGGTACATTAAGATTGTCTTAGTCATATATTCTCTGTCACTCCCAAACTAAAAATCTTTCAGTGATTTTTCATACATCCTTACTATCACCTGTAACACTTTCCATGAGTCTCATCTACCATTCCTGCTGCCACACTTAAAACTCTTACATTGTTAATTTTCTAGGTAACTTTCTCCCATACTTTGTGTATTTTTAGCTATTGATGCCTTAGTTAGTGATGCTCCCCCTCTTTCCCAGAATACTTTTCCTGGCTAAAACCAACTCATCTTACTAGAATATACAGGTGTTATCACTAAGAATCTTCTCCTGTACTTCCAGGCTAAGAAAATTACTCTTCTCTATTTCCATAACTCCTCTGGTTACTACTTTCTCAACAGTTATATTGAAATTATTTTGTATTCATCTCCCTCAATTTGCTCCTTAATAGCAAAAATCATATTTTATATCTTTATATTTCTCAGGGTTAACATAAAATATGGAACAAACAGGTACCTTCAATGATTCTTGATGAAAGTAATAAATGAGAGAATAAATTTACCAGGTAACTAAATACACATCTCCATTTCTCCAAGAAGACCTACGTGACGAACTATACATTGATAATACCTAAACCTTGACCTGCAACTCAGATCTCTCTACTAGGCTTTTGTCATTTTATAAAGTACTGTCAAGGCCAGGTACCATGGCTCACGCCTGTAATTCCAGTAGTTTGGGAGGCCGAGACAGGAGGATCAATTGTGGCCAGGAGTTCCAGACCAGCCTGGGCAACACAGTGAGGCCCTCTCTCTACAAAAAATAAGAAAAAGATTAGCCAGATGTGGTGGTACACACCTGTGGTCCTAACTACTTGGAAGGCTGAGAGGGGAGGATGGCTTCAGCCCAGGAGTTCAAGGCTGCAGTGAGACACTATAATTGCCCCACTGTACTCCAGCCTAGGCAACAGTATGACATCCTGTCTCTTAAAAATAAATAAACAGATAAATATATAGACAAATAAAGTACTATCAACTAAACATCTTTACTTACGTATCCCATATGAACCTCAAACTCAATTTAAATATAACAAAATATATTTTTTCTTCAACTCTTTTATGTCGAGTGTGCTTATTTTCCTGTATTACCATTTTTGGTGAACAGAGCCAATAGCTCAAAATCACATTAGAAATCTCAGAATCACCCTAAATGCCTTCCTTTCCCTCATTTCTCACGCCTGAACAGTTATGATGTTCTGTCAATTTATTGAGATGTAAGCTTTCCATACATACTGCTTCAGTTTCTAGCCTAAGCTTCTTCAAACCTAGGATATGACAAAAGTTAACAGTCTCACTGCCTGCAGTTCTGAAGCCTGGCAATCTACTTTTCAAAATGCCAATAGAGTGATTTTTCTGAAGTGCAACATCATGATTTCACTCCTTAACTTGGCACCCTACTGCCTATAAGGAAAAAAGTCTAAACTCCTTAGTATGGCATAAAAGGTCTTTGACGATCTGAACCCTGCTTTCTTTCCCAGATTATACCCCACAGTTATACTCAACTTCCCACAGTTCCTAAGCATAACCATGCTTTCTCATCCTTCTGTGCTCATGCAATTAGTTCTGCCTGTAACGTTCTCATATAGCATATTCTTCTGGTGAGCTTCCAGGACTGAAGTCTAGGGTGACTCCTCTATAAAGCTGTTCCTGACTCATAACCCCACCCTACTACTACTGGAAAGAACTGATCAATTCTTCCTTTTAGTTTCCATCAATTTCATATGTCTACTATGGTACCTATTTATCACTTATAACACCTATTTATTGCAAATTCATCTTTCCAGGAGACTACCCCAGGAGACTATAAACTCTTGATGGCAGGGACCATGTATGATTATTGCCTAGCTTCTCTATTATCTAATACACATTGAAAGTGTTTAATAAATGTTTGTTAAACAAAACAGTGAAGGCTTAAAAGTCTTTATAATAGTTTTTAAATCAGAGTTCACAGTAACAAAATTTAATATACAAAACATGTTGTCCCAAACATCTTTTGAAACCTATATATCTTTCTTGGTTTAAGGTTTTTTTGAGGTGATACTGAGGTTTCTTTTGTGTTTTAGTAGATAAAAGCAACCAATGAGGTTCTCTCAAAAACACTTCTTAATTCTTACATAATACTTAGAAACCAAAATCTACTTTTTAAAACAGAAAATAGCTAATTAATGGGTATCATCCCCCCCCCAAAATACACTACCATCAACAAGCTATAATGAGTGTTTACAACACCTTTTAAATAACACATATTGTTCCTAAATGCAAAGTAAAGAAGGTTGTTTTTAATACTTTCTCATCTCACCAGTCTGTAACTTTTTACAAACTATTCTTACCCATAATCTCAATTCTCTTACCCACAACCTCATGCTATCCTTATGTTACAGAAAAGAGCCTCTATCAGGCCTATCCCAGTGCTACTCTGCCCTATAATGTCCATGTTCCAAAGTTAATCCATTTTCTTCCATTATTTCAGTCAAATTTCTCATTCTCTCAGCGGGGCAAAACTCAGCTAGACATTGAAAGTAAGAAAGCACTCTTCAGAAATCTAAGGACAGCACTAACATATGAATAACTAATATGTTTAATATTACCAAGGATTATCTGCATTTTAAAAGAGGTAGTAATAAGTGCAAATAAATATTAAATTGTTATAAGAGAAGATTTTTGAGAAATTTCCCAATGGGTGAGAGAGGGAAGGAAGACAAAAGTTCATCTACTCAGGACTAAACAAGCTATAATCAAGTTATAATGGAATAAGCACAAATTGTAGCTAATTTTAAGAAAGCACTTATAAACATGAAATATGAGAAAAGAACATCTATTAATACAACTCACAGTATTGTTTTGTGACTCAAATGAGATATATAGGAAAATGGTTGATAAGTGGCAGGTTCTACATATTAATAATCAAAAAAACCCTTGGTATCCAACTCTAGAAAGGATATACATTTAAGAATTTGCAAGAATAAATCTATACCGGTTAGCACTACTAGGCTTTATGTAAGCATCAAGAAAACCTGAACCCGGCCTAGTGCAGTGGCTCACATCTGTAATCCTGGCCTCTGTGAGAGGCCAGGGAGGGGGGGATCATTTGAGGCCAGAAGTTCAAGACCAGACTGAGCAACATGGCAAGATCCCATTTCTACAAAAAATAGAAAATTTAGCCAGGAATGGTGACACATGCCTGTAGTCCCAGCTACTCAGGAGGCTGAATCAGGAAGATTACTTGAGCCCAGAAGTGAGGCTGCAGTGAGCCATGATGACACCACCACACTCTAGCCCAGGCAAAAGAGTAAGACCCTGTCTCAAAAAAGAAAAGGAAAGAAAACCTGTACTCGTCAATCAGTTTTTCATGCTTTTCCTGGATGTGCTAAGGCCTCAATGGATACATACATGAAAATGATAGCTTCTGAAAGCTACATACCATTGTTGGCTTAGGGTTCTTTGAGGTGAAACTAAGCCTTCCTTTGTGTTTCAGAAGATAACAGCAACCAATGAGTTTCTCTCAAAAGCACTTTTTAATTCTTATATAACACTTACATAGATTACCAGAGGCATAAATTACAGTAAGTCCTCACTTAACATTGTTGCTAAGGTTCTTGGAAATTGCAACTTTAAGCGAAATGAAATGACGTATAATAAAACCAATTTTTTCTTATAATAACACAACATTATTCAAGGACCTGCTCAAATAATGTTTCATTTAAAGTAGAAGTTTCCAAGAATCTATCAATGTTAAATAAGGACTTACTGTATAAATATTTCCAAGTCAAAAGTCTACGTGAGCCCAGTTATTCTCTCCTCATTCTTAGGAATCAAAATGAGAAAGGTCATGAGAGTACATGTGAAGAACAAAACAATCTCCTTCCTATAATCACAGGCTAATAAGTAATGAAGCCCAAAATACAATCAATCTCTAATTGATCCTAGTTAGGTATACTCAGTCTGAACAATACCAAAAACATTTCACTGTCCCTGTGTTTACTACTTACTAGGCTGACTCGCTCACTATCATTCAATCATCTATATTTGATGTCAGCAACTTTCTTAACTCTATTTTTCTACTTCAAGAAGAAGGCCACTACTTATCTTTGTGTGTTTTCTTTTTCCTCTCTTACTCTATTTAAATATCACAGGCTTGGGGAAAAAAATAGGTAATACTTTTGCATTTATAGAAGTTCTTCAAAAGTATATAGATTCTTTAATTATGTATACTTCTAAGAACACCATAAATATTTTATTGTAGTTCTACCACAAAACAAGACCGTGAAGCATCTCTCGGTATGATTATATTTGTCAAAATTTCCTTGTATTTGCAACACTTTTTCTCTGTATACCTACCATATATTTGTCCCATAAAAATACTATTATATAATCTGATTTTTTCATTGATTCATCTTCCTATATCAACAAATATTATCTCCAGCACATCACTACTCAGTATTTTATAATATTCCATTGTATGGCCATAACATTATTTATTAAATTAATCTCATATGTTGACAACTTGAGTTATTTTCAACTTTTAGAATTATAAACAGCATAATGATAAATAAACTGGTATATATATCTTTACAACATATCTCTGATTATTTTCTAACAATAATTTTCTAGAAGTAGAATTTGAAATAAAGGGAGTGAGAGAAAGGGGTGGATAGCTCAAGGAGATGGGGAAAGAAGAGGAAATAGGGAACAAGGACAAACAATGACAGAAAGGGAGGTGAGATAGGACTTTTCTTTAAAAATACATAAAACAGAATATCTGTTTATTATAAGAATTGCTGTTCTATTTTCAGCAAACTCCTAATAACTTAAGTTTACATAGGCTGAAATTCTTCCTTACAATCTTAGCTGAACTCCTTTTGGAGTTCCTTTTTGGAAACTTATTTTCTCTGCCTGGATATGTATGGGATTAATTTTTATCCTTAATATTAAAATACTGCTAGATTGACATTCGTAGGAGTCCCTGTACATATTTTTCTTCCTGGAATTTGTCAGTTCACACACATTGGTATTTTTTAGTGTAGAAGTTTTCTTCAGTATGTCTTTGATTATTATTTTGTTTGTAATTTCTGATTTTTGTTTTATGTTTCAGAAAATGAATTATCTGTATGTTCAATAGCTTTATGTTCCCTGTCCTCCATACCTAACTCTCCTCTCATCCTTTTAGCTTCTCCTCATTCCTCCTGGGTCTATAATAGATTGCCACCAATCTATTTTCCTAACATGTAGTGAATTTTCCTCCATTTCTTCAATTTAGTGGTCATTTGAGAGGTCACATCAAGGGTTGTTAACTATATCCTAATTTGTATTTCAGATTACTCTCTGATTATTTTTAAATTGTCCCAATTGCTTTAAAATATGTCTTTATGAATCAAGAACATTTTCGTGTATCAATGCTGATAGAGATTCTGAGGGTTTGAAAGGAGGGAGAAAGATAAGAGAATCAGGTAGAAAATATAAAAGGTATGGTTCAAAAAAGGGAACTAATATATTGTGATAATCTTTTAATTAAAAACACAGGATAGGCCGGGCGCTGTGGCTCACGCCTGTAATCCTAGCACTTGGGAGGCCGAGGCGGGCGGATTGCTCAAGGTCAGGAGTTCAAAACCAGCCTGAGCAAGAGCGAGACCCCGTCTCTACTATAAATAGAAAGAAATCAATTGGCCAACTGATATATATATAAAAAATTAGCCGGGCATGGTGGCAAATGCCTGTAGTCCCAGCTACTTGGGAGGCTGAGACAGAAGGATCGCTTGAGCCCAGGAGTTTGAGGTTGCTGTGAGCTAGGCTGACGCCATGGCACTCACTCTAGCCTGGGCAACAAAGCGAGACTGTCTCAAAAAAAAAAAAAAAAAAAAAAAACACAGGATAAAAATGAGAATTAAAAAAATTAAAATTGAAAGAACTGAAGAAAAGCAAATATTCTTGATAACATTTAATTTTCAAACAAAGATAATTTAATTTTCTTATACACCTCCTGAAGAGCCAAATTATTAACAGTGACTACTATGACAAAATATTTAGGGACATTAACTTACTAAATCCACAAAATCTTTACATTAAGAAGTTTTAGTCAAATAAACTGGTGAGACATATCTTAACCACTTCAGTACCATGCTCACCAGCAGTGAAAACTTGCCCACAGCCGGCACTCATAGTCCACACGATAGTTTGTGCTGTGCATTGACGACGAATCTGTTTTGCTCTTGTGTGAGGGGGAAAGCTTTAAAGCACCGAAAGCTTGTCTTACTTTATAGGCAGCTTTACTTGTAATGTAAATCAGAATAGGAAACATATACATGTATGTTTTCATTATGTTATTTTTAAATGTTTATTTTGATAAATGAAAAATCAGAAAAGTCATATCACGGCTGTCGGCTAAAGTAGACGCTGGATGTGGACCTTCATATCACGGCTATAGGCTAAAGTCCACGTGTGCGTTCATCTATGGCTATCGACTATAGTCGACGCTGGTACCCAAGTGGTTAATTACAGAGCATGGCATTAGCCATACATGAGTAGTAAAATCAAACAAAGCTCCTTATTTGCTGTTAATGAAAGATTACATTACTTTTATAAATGTTGAGGATAGAAAGTTTCAATGAGACTGAATTGATACAAACCATTCGGGGAGAATTAAAAAAATCAAGGGCTATTCAATTTAATAATACAAAACTTAAAACTGCTTAGTAAGTATTCGTAAGTAATAATTTTAACATAGTGATAAAACAGAAAATAATTAACCAATCTTTCTTAAAGACATTTTCATTCAAACGAAGAAAAACCAACCAAACAAAAAGAATTATACTGGTGATGGTTTTGAGAACCTAACATTTTTTAGGGAAAACAATTTTGCATATAAACTGCCTACTCAAGTGTGCTTTTTGAAATGTAAAATAAAATTAAGAACTGATAAAATATTTAACTATTTCAAAAGGAAAATAATTCAGAGAAGATAACCACATATAAAAGTTTAAGAACAGTATATCGTGGCAGATTGATTGATTTTTTTTTTTTAAGGAAAGAAATTTCTCCATAATACTAACAAAAGTACCTTTCCTTCTAATTTGCCATTCAAAAGTCTTCTCCAACAGTTATAGAAATGGGGATTAAGCATGGAAACAGAAAGAATAAAACACTTTCACTTCATTTATACAAACATAGATTCATCATTGCATTCAGGAAAAAAATATACATTCTGGTAATATAACTTTAATTTCTGTCCTTTTAGCAAGATAGCTGTAGATAACAGTTAGCATTTACTATAAAACTTCTATTCCCTAAAAATTAAAATTATACTGATTTTTGGACACTGGTGTGTATTTTAAAATCCTATTAATTTCTTCTCAAATATAATACTTTTTACCTTATATACAAGAATAAAAGGTAAGAAATGATGATTAAGTAATATGTTACTAAGATGCTAAGAGTGGGCCGGGTGTGGTGGCTCACACCTGTAATACTAGCACTCTGGGATGCTGAGGGGGGTGAATCGATTGAGCTCAGGAGTTCAAGACCAGCCTGAAAAAGGGCGAGACCCCATCTTTACTAAAAAAAAAAAAACAGGAGGAGGAAAAAGGGCGGGGCAAGATGGCGGACGAATAACACCGCCAGACAGAGTGTCTCTGCAGAAAAGACAGATTCTAGCAGAAATTAGAGGAAAGAAGCAAGAAGACGAGCATACAGCGGACAAGGGCTGGAAGGAGGGGTACAAGAGGCCCCGGGAGACTCCACGGGAGGAGGCTGCGGAGGAGAACTGGAGGCTGAGACCACCGGAGCAGCCCAGAGACCAGCGGGAAGGGTAGGTGGATTTGCTGTTTCCCCTCCCCTGCATTTGGGACTGCTGGTGGGCTCCCCAGCGGGTGGAGAGACCTGCGGACACCAGCCCAGAGACCGCTGCCGCCTGCCAACGGTGAGCCTGTAGCAGACGTGGCACCAGGTTCCCAACTTCCTCCGGGCACCTCCGGGTGCACAGACCCGAGCCGCGCGGCAGGTGCTATATTGCTTCCTCCTCCCCTCTGCCAACCCTACCCGCGGCTGCCCAGAGAGACAATACAGCCACCAGCCAGAGGCACCTCGAGGGAACGGGACCTTCCCGTTTGGGACCCTACACCTGACTCAGGGGAACTGAGACTGTGAGCTCCCTACCCGCCCGCCCTCCCAGGTGCTGCTGGCACCGTGTTCCCAGGAGAACGGTGCCCACTCAGAGGCTGAGAGACATAGACCCAGCTTGGGCTCCCTGTGGGTGAATTGGGACCAGAAATCCTCTCCCTGGTGGGGATACAGTTTGAACTCTGGGACCCAGAGGTCGGACCTGCAGACCAGATCCCATGCACCCAGGGCTGGCATTGCCCGGGGCACAGAAGGGTTATACATGAACAGCATACTGAGGTGTGTGCGCCTCCAGGGGAGGATCGGCGTCCTAGAGGGCAACCCTCCTCCCAGGAGGAGGCCGTGCGCCCAACCAAGGTGGTGTTCCTGTGCAGGGAACCTCCCCGCCGGCATCACAGTCCGGGGAGGCCTGGTGCCTTGTGGTCTGGCCTGCTGGCAGAGGCCCAGGAGGAGCTGCGGAGTTGGGGAGGGTGGAAAGAGGCGAGGCCCGCTCCAGACTGCGGGTCTCAGACAGCCCCACCCCACACCCAGACTTTCTGGCTGAGCGGGACCATTCCAGCCCCGCCCTGACAGCTTTCCCTGGAAGCAGAGAACAGAACTTTGACCCCTGCTAACTGCCTGAGGGCAGGCTTACCCAATCCAGCTCCGCCCAGAACAAGAGCTGATAACAACACACAAAATCAACAGCATAGCCTGTTCCTCCAAGCAAACGCCACCTACTGACAGGGACGGCATCTTGCACAGCCTTTCTACGGCACCCACTGACTCAATACACAGGGAGTAGTCCTATTTGACCCACAGACACCACCTAACGCCTCAGAAACTAAACAAGGTGTGTGAATACCAAAACAATAACTTAAGGAAAGAAACAACAACTGATCGAAATGGGAAGAAATCAGCGAAAGGACTCAGGAAATATGAAGAACCAAACGGAAAAATCTCCCCCAAAGAGGAACACCAGCCCCCTAGAAACGGGCACCAACCAGCAACCAAAATGACAGAAGAGGAATTTCGTATGTGGATCATAAGAACACTCACCCAGCTGCAACAACAACTCAATAACTAACACAAAGAAACCACAAAAAGCCTCCAGGATATGGGAAAAGAAACAGACACAATGAAGAAAAGTGTAACCGAACTCCTGGAAATGAAGAATCAATTCAAGGAACTACAAAATACAGTGGAAAGTCTCAAGAACAGGGTAGATCAAACAGAAGAAAGAATCTCAGAGCTTGAAGATAACACCCTCCAATTAAATAAATCAGTCTCAGAAATAGAGCAGAGAAACAAGAGAAAAGAGCAAAGCCTACAAGAGCTGTGGGATTATGTGAAGAAACCTAATGTGAGGGTCATAGGCTTACCAGAAGGGGAAGAAGACAACACTCAAGGGTTGGACAAGCTGTTTGAAGATATAATAGAGGAAAATTTCCCAGGCCTTGCTCAAAATCTTGATATATAAGTTCAAGAAGCTCAGAGGACCCCTGGGAGATTCAATGCAAACAGGAAGACGTCACGACATGCAGTCATCAGACTGACCAAAGTATCAACTAAAGAGGCCCTTCTAAGAGCTGTAAGTCAAAAGAAGCAAGTAACATACAAGGGAAAGCCAATTCGAATAACACCAGACTTCTCTAATGAGACTTTACAAGCAAGGAGAGACTGGGGCCCCATTCTCACTCTTTTGAAACAAAACAATGCCCAGCCTAGAATATTATTCCCTGCAAAACTAAGCTTCCTATATGAAGGAGAAACAAAGACATTCTCAGACAAGCAAAGGCTCAGGGAATTCACCAAGACAAGACCAGCCCTACAAGAAGTACTTAAAACAGCGTTATGCACGGAACATCATAATAACAACCCACGAATATAAAAACAACCAAAACCCAAGATATTAAAGGCCAGATATTACAATGGCTCAAGACAGAAATCAAAGCAACAACATCCAACCCAACAAAATGATCAGTAATCTACCTTATCTATCAGTTCTCTCAATAAATGTGAATGGCTTAAACTCTCCACTCAAGAGACATAGGCTGGCTGAATGGATAAGAAAATACAGGCCAAGTATATGCTGTCTTCAGGAAACACATCTAACCTGCAAGGATGCATATAGACTAAAAATAAAAGGGTGGAGATCAATATTCCAAGCAAATAGAAGCCAAAAGAAGGCTGGTGTGGCAGTTCTAATTTCAGACGATTTAGTTTTTAAACCAACAAAAGTAGTAAAAGACAAAGAGGGTCATTATATAATGGTGAAGGGCACAGTCCAACAAGAAGAGATAACAATTTTAAATATATATGCACCCAACTTAGGTGCACCCAGATTCATAAAGCAAACCTTACTGGAGCTAAGCAAATGGATTAATAGCAACTCCATAATCGCCGGAGATTTCAACACCCCACTGACGGCACGAGACAGAGCCTCCAAACAGAAAATTAATAAAGAAATAATGGACTTAAACAAAACTCTAGAACAATTGGGTCTGACAGACATCTACAGAACATTCTACCCAAAATCCACTGAATATATGTTCTTCTCATCAGCTCACGGGACATTCTCTAAGATTGACCATATCCTAGGACACAAAGAAAATCTCAAGAAATTTAAAAAAATAGAAATCATACCATGTACCTTCTCAGATCACAGTGGAATAAAACTAGAAATCAACCCTAACAGAAACTCACATTTCTACACAAAAATGTGGAAATTAAACAACCTCCTACTAAATGAGTACTTCGTAAATGAAGAAATCAAGACGGAAATAAAAAAGTTCTATGAAGAAAACGAAAATGGAGAGACAAGTTATCAACTCCTGGGACACAGCTAAAGCAGTTCTGAAAGGAAAGTTTATCTCCATAAATGCCTATAACCAAAAGACAAGAAGATCACAAATAGACAATCTAATGAAACGACTCAAAGAGCTGGAAAAAGAAGAACAGACCAACCCCAAACCCAGCAGAAGAAGTGAAATCAACAAGATCAAATCAGAACTAAACGAAATTGAAAACAGGGAAGCTATTCAGGAGATTAATAAAACAAAATGTTGGTTCTTTGAAAAAATAAACAAAATTGACACACCATTGGCTAAGCTAACGAAAAGCAGAAAAGAGAAATCTCTAATAAGCTCCATCAGGAATAAAAAAGGAGATACCACAACTGATGCCAAAGAGATACAAGATACAATTTATGAATACTACAAAAATCTTTATGCACACAAACTAGAAAATGTGGAGGAAATGGACAAATTTCTAGAAACACACAGCCTCCCTAGGCTCAATCAGGAAGAAATAGATTCCCTGAACAGACCAATCTCAACAGCTGAAATAGAAACAGCAATTAAAAATCTCCCTAAAAAGAAAAGTCCCGGTCCAGATGGCTTCACACCTGAATTTTACCATACTTACAAAGAAGAATTAGTACCTATCTTGCAGAAACTATTCCACAACATCGAGAAGAACGGAAACCTCCCCGACACCTTTTATGAAGCGAATATTACTCTGATACCAAAACCAGGAAAGGATGCAACAAAAAAGGAAAACTACAGACCAATATCCCTAATTAATATAGATGCAAAAATTTTCAACAAAATCTTAGCTAACCGAATCCAGACACTTATCAAAAAAATAATCCACCACGACCAAGTGGGCTTCATCCCAGGGATGCAGGGATGGTTCAACATACGTAAATCTATAAATGCAATTCACCACATAACAGAAGCAAAAACAAAGACCACATGATCTTTCAATAGATGCAGAAAAAGCTTTTGACAAAATTCAACACCCTTTCATGATACAAACACTTAAGAAAATAGGCATAGAAGGGACATACCTAAAAATGATACAAGCCATATATGACAGACCCATAGCCAACATCATACTGAATGGGGAAAAATTGAAATCATTCCCACTTAGAACTGGAACCAGACAAGGCTGCCCACTATCTCCACTTCTGTTCAACATAGTACTGGAAGTCTTGGCTACAGCAATCAGACAGGAAAATGGAATCAAAGGTATCCAAATAGGGGCAGAAGAGATCAAACTTTCACTGTTTGCTGATGATATGATATTGTATCTAGAAAACCCCAAGGATTCAACCAAGAAACTCCTGGAACTGATCAATGAATTTAGTAAAGTCTCAGGATACAAAATCAATACACAGAAATCAGAGGCATTCATATATGCCAACAACAATCTAATTGAGAACCAAATCAAAGACTCAATTCCCTTCACAATAGCAACAAAGAAATTAAAGTACCTAGGAATATACTTAACCAAGGAGGTAAAAGACCTCTACAGGGAGAACTATGAAACACTGAGGAAGGAAATAGCAGAGGATGTAAACAGATGGAAATCCATAGCATGCTCGTGGATCGGCAGACTCAATATCATCAAAATGTCTATACTACCCAAACTGATCTACAGATTCAATGCAATACCTATTAAAATCCCATCAGCATTCTTCACAGATACAGAAAAAATAATTTTACGCTTCGTATGGAACCAAAGAAGACCCCGAATATCAAGAGCAATTCTAGGCAACAAAAACAAAATGGGAGGCATTAATATGCCAGATATCAAACTATACTACAAAGCTGTAGTAATGAAATCAATATGGTATTGGCACAAAAATGGGAATGTTGACCAGTGGAATAGATGTGAGAATCCTGATATAAAACCATCCTCATATAGCCATCTAATCTTTGACAAAGCAGACAAAAACATACGCTGGGGAAAAGAATCCCTTGTCAATAAATGGTGCTGGGAAAACTGGATAGCCACCTGTAGAAAGCTAAAACAGGACCCACACCTTTCACCTCTCACAGAAACCAACTCACGCTGGATAACAGACTTAAACCTAAGGTATGAAACTATTAGAACTCTAGAGGAAAAAGTTGGAAACACTCTCCTAGACATCGGCCTGGGCAGAGAGTTTATGAAGAAGTCCCCAAAGGCAATCACAGCAGCAACAAAAATAAATAAATGGGACACGATCAAACTAAAAAGCTTCTGCACAGCCAAAGAAATAGTCATGAAAGTAAACAGACAACCTACAGAATGGGAGAAAATTTTTGCATCCTATGCATCCGATAAGGGACTGATAACTAGAATATACTTAGAACTCACGAAAATAAGGAAGAAAAAATCAAATAACCCCATTAAAAAGTGGGCAAAGAACTTGAACAGAAATTTTTCTAAAGAAGACAGAAGAATGGCCAACAAACATATGAAGAAATGCTCAACATCTTTAATCATCAGGGAAATGCAAATCAAAACCACAATGAGACATCACTTAACCCCAGTGAGAATGGCCTTTATCAAAAAATCTCCAAACAATAAATGCTGGCGTGGTTGCGGAGAGAGGGGAACACTCCTACACTGCTGGTGGGACTTCAAACTAGTTCAACCTCTGTGGAAAGCAATATGGAAATACCTTAAAGCGATACAAGTGAATCTACCCTTTGATCCAGCAATCCCATTGCTGGGCATCTACCCAAATGATCCAATGACACTCTACAAAAAAGACACCTGCACTCGAATGTTTATAGCAGCACAATTCATAATTGCAAGGCTGTGGAAACAGCCCAAGTGCCCATCAATCCAAGAATGGATTAATAAAATGTGGTATATGTATACCATGGAGTACTATTCAGCTCTAAGAAACAATGGTGATATAGCACATCTTATATTTTCCTGGTTAGAGCTGGAACCCATACTACTAAGTGAAGTATCCCAAGAATGGAAAAACAAGCACCAGATATATTCTCCAGCAAACTGGTATTAACTGAGTAGCACCTAAGTGGACACATAGGTACTACAGTAATAGGGTATTGGGCAGGTGGGAGGGGGGAGGGGAGCGGGTATATACATACATAATGAGTGAGATGTGCACCATCTAGAGGATGGTCATGATGGAGACTCAGACTTTTGGGGGGAGGGGGGAAATGGGCATTTCTTGAAACCTTAAAATCTGTACCCCCATAATATGCCGAAAAAAAAAAAAAAAAAAACAGCATTAAAAAAAAAAAAGAAAGAAAAAGGACATAAAGAAAAATAAAAAAAAAAATAGAAGGAAATTATCTGGACAACTAAAAATAAATATATATATATATATATACACATATATACATATATATATATATATATAAACATAAAATTAGCTGGGCATGGTGGCACATGCCTGTAGTCCCAGCTACTCAGGAGGCTGAGGCAGAAGGATCACTTGACTCCAGGAATTTGAGGTTGCTGTGAAGTAGGCTGATGCCAGAGCACTCTAACCCAGGCAACAGAGTTAGACTGCCTTATAAAAAAAAAAAAAAAATTGCTAAGAGTGAACATTAGAAAACTTAAAAGAAAATCCTAAAAACACTTGGAAAAAGCAAGCAATATTATAAAAAATAAGAGATAATGAAGACTGATCAATCCTATCAGATTCCATAATAGGTACTATACTAATATAAATTGTTAATGACTGATGGAATACGATGTGATAAAATGTTTTTTAAATTATTTACTAACTGCTGTTAAAACACTTATCAATTCAGAGGAAGAAAATGAACTTGTTAAATACATACCTCATATCATACCCTGCTATAGTCTGAATATCTGTGTTCCCCCAAAATTCACAGGTTGAAACCTAATCCCCAAGGTGTTGGAATTAAGAATTAGTGCCCTTTTAAAGAGGTCTCGGCCGGGTGCAGTGGCTAACGCCTGTAATCCTAGCTCTCTGGGAGGCTAAGGCAGGCGGATTATTTGAGCTCAGGAGTTCGAAACCAACCTGAGCAAGAGCAAGACCCCGTATCTACTATAAATAGAAATAAATTAATTGGCCAACTAATATATATAGAAAAAATATGCCAGGCATGGAGGTGCATGCCTGTAGTCCCAGCTACTAGGGAGGCTGAGGCAGGAGGATTGCTTGAGCCCAGGAGTTTGAGGTTGCTGTAAGGCAAGCTGACGCCATGGCACTCACTCTAGCCTGGGCAATAAAAAGCGAGACTCTGTCTCAAAAAAAAAAAAAAAAAGTCTGAGGGAGCTTGTTTGCCTCTTCCACCTTGTGAGAACACAACTAGAAGATGATGTTTATAAAGAACAGGCCCTCACTAGACATGGAATTTACCAGCACCTTGATCTTTAACTTCCCAGCCTCCAGAACTGTGAGAAATAAATTTCTGTCATCCATAAACCACCTAGCTGAGAGTATTTTGTTATAGGAGCCCAAACAGACTAAGACATACCCTAATAAAACAGACTAAGACATACACTAATAAGTCTCAAGAAAAAACATGAAAAAAACAAATAAAATTTATAAAAAACAAAAGTATAGATATTCTAACTACAAAGAGGAGTTATATCTTTGTTTTTTTACTTTTAGAACAGAAAAAAAATGTAAAGGAAAGAATAAAGGATGAAAAACTGATCAAAACCAATACATCTAAAGAGAGCAACTACCCTATTTTGTTTTCCTCAGTGCTCTGCTATATACTTGCACCTAGCACAGGTATAGTATGTTTACAGCAATCTTGCCTTAAGGAATAAAAGCCAAAAATGCCCATACTCTGAGTGATCTCAATCTTAAGAGTTGATTTTATATAGTTCAGCATACACAATAAGCACTCAATGAATTTGCAGGGATTAAAAAAAGAAGAAGAAGAAAAATCTGTGCAGCAAAATTCAAATATAAACGTCAGACTCAAAAACATTTAAACTAGTGACACACTGTAGAAATACTAGGTAGAAAGACAACATAGATATATAGAAATGCCTATGGAATTTTGATGAAAACAGAAGACTGAAAATCATGACAATTATATAATAATTATATTTACATACAGAAGAAGCCATTGAGATTTATGAGTTATTTTTGGGTAACAAAGTCTTTTTGTAATTTCACATGACATTTGAATAAGATTTTGTTTTATCTCAATTCTTAAAATGATTTGAAACGCTATAAAATATTAAGATAAAAAGCAAATGAGAGAATTTTTAAAGGGTTAGGAATATAAGCACAATAAAATCTAGCCTATCCAGAAATCCTAGGAAAGTATTTACAAGACAAATGAAATTTCCAAATGGCTTAAACTATTAAAACTTCACTTTAAAATTTAGTTACAAATCTTAGAAAATATACATGGAAACACATATGAATTTGCCTGACTTCTTAAGCAGAACAGAGAATTAAAATGATATTTTGCGTGATGGAGTCAGGGATCCCATTATGAACACACTGAACATACTCTGAGATACAATGAGATAACATACCCTGGAGATTCACTGAAATGTACAGAGCAGTAGTTTCCTGAATTGGTATTATCTGTTTGTGTGTTAGTGTTTGGCCCTTTTTCTTTGCTTGACATTCCTTTCTTTTTCTTTTTGTAATTTGTTATTTATAAACACACAGTGCTGTGGTTAAGGGTACTGGTCGGCTATGCAACTCCCAATATGGCTCTGTGTAGGCTCCAATGTCATACTCCAACTATGCCAAACACAAACCCCAAACTCAATTTCTTCATCTGCAAAATGCAGATAGTAATAGCACCTAAGTATGTACGGTTGTTCTGAGGACTAAATGAGGTTAAAGCCAATTAAGTATTCAATTGAAACAGACCTGGCATATAGTAAACAATAAATTCCTTTTCTCTTACTATGCCTTAAAAATAGCTCAAATTTTTAAAGAATATATGTGTTTGTGCATGTATGTGCATGCTCCCATGTATATGTGTAGAAATATGTGCAGAAAAAATACAGGTTGTACATCCTTATGAAAATCTGAAATGCTCCAAAACCTGAAACTTGTTGAGCACCAACATGAGGCCAGAAGTGAAAAATTCCACACCTGACCTCATGTGATGGGTCCCAGTCAAAATGAAGTCAAAACTTTGTTTCATGCATAATTATTAAAAATATTGTATAAAATTACCTTCAAGTTGTATGCATAAAGTGCTATAAAACACAAATGAACTTGGAGTTTAGACTTCGGTCCTATCCCCAAGATATCTCGTTATATATATGCAAACATTCCAAAATCCAAAATATTCTAAAATCCAAAACATTTCTGGTTCCAATCATTTGGAATAAGAGATACTCAATCTGTATTTCAAAAAGTTGACAGTGTTTCAATGAGATAACGCTTTGTACAAATTAAGATGTCTAAAATAAAAAAGACAGTAACAAATGTTGGCAAAGATGTGGAGAAATGGGAACCATCATACCGTGGTTTGGGTGGGTAAAATGGTGCAGGCACTTTGGAAAACAATTCAGCAGTTTCTTAAAAGTGAATCATAAATACAGCCCAGCAATTCCGCTCCTAGTTTATCTACCCAAGAGAAGTAAAAATCTATAAAAATTTACACACACATAAAGATTTACACACAAATATTCACAGAGTATTATTCATTCAATTCAAATATCCATCAACAGGTGAATGGATAAGCAAAATGTGATATATCCAAACAACAGAATACTACTCATCAATAAAAGAAGTACTGATACATGTTTCATGAATGAACCTCAAAACATGCTGAGTGAAAGAAACCAGACACAAAAGACCACCTATATATAACTGCATTTTATGAAATGTCCAGAAAAGGCAAATCTAAAGACAGAAAATGGAGTAGTGAATACCTATAGTTGAAGGTGGCAACAAGGATTAACTGTAAATGGGCAACAGGGATTTACTGGAGTGACAGCAATGTTCTAAAACTGGATTATGGTGATGGCTACAAAATTCAGTAAATTTACTAAAAATCATTACAATTAAATAAGGTAAATTTTACCCTATATAAATTATACCTCAACAGAGATTTTGGGGGTTTTTTGCCAAAAGGTAACAGTAGTTATCTCCAGCTCTTAGTGTCACAGGTAACTTTTTTTCCAGTTTTACTTTTGAAAATGGTTTGAAGAAAAGGGTTTATAAAAAATAAAAATTAAATGTTAAATTTATTGGCGTTATAAAACTAAATAGACTGAGTAAAGGCCAGAGGGATTCTCCTCTGTATAAAGTGCTTGGCCTTCATAATATCTACTTTGGCTGTTATATTTTTACCATTTCATTTCTTAGCAAAGTTGTGGATAGAGTTATGGTTGTTAAATAGCTGATTAAGTGTCACTGTATATATTTTTGGATTTAAAGTTGAGAGAGAAAAATTAATGGCCTAACATGGAGTTTCCTGAAGATATTGCCAGAGGTAATATTGTGATATGAAATATTTTAAAGATTTTCATGGCCTTTTCTGAATGAAAAGGTAACACAGGCTATATATATCAATTTAGTTATATCAAGTTTAACTCTAAGCAAAACAAACTATTGAAAGCAGAACACAAAATTTCTAAATGCTTGGGCCTGACCCTTTTTTGTTTGTTTGTCTGTTTGTCTGTCTAAGACAGGGTCTGGCTCTGTCACCCAGGCTGGAGAGCAGTGGCATCATCATAGCTTACTGTAGGCTCCAACTCAAATGATCCTCCTGCCTCAGCCTCCCAAAGTGCTAGGATTACAGGCATGAGCCACCACACCAGGCTCCAAGACTATGTTAAGACATTTTTCAAGAGACTCTCCTTAACACACACCAAAGCCTGAGAATAATTGCTTTCTAAATTCATGAAACGATGAGAGATGAGCCAAACACAGTATTTGATTACATAGACAAATATATGATATACTCTGTATAAGGAAGCTCAAATAAAGAAATTAAACTGGGTCTGAAAAGTTAGGAATAAAAGGAATTTTCATTCATTTCCAAGGGCTGCCTTAACAAATTACTATAAATTTGGTGGCTTGAAACAATAGAAATTTACTCTCTCACAGTTCAGGAGGCCAGAAGTCTAATACTAAGGTGTTGGCAGACCCAGGATACATCTAAAGACTCCAGGGAAGAATTCCACTCCTCGTCTCTTCCTAACTTCTGGTGGCTCTTGGCATCCCTTGGCTTGTGGCAGCATAACTCCAATTTCTGCCTCCATTTTCACACGACTTTCTTCCTTTGTGTGCCTCGGTGTCCCCTTCTCTTCTTAAAAGGATATCAGGCCCTAAATTAATTAAGGTTCTAAATTTCATCCTAAGATCCTTAACTAATTACATATGCAAAGTTCCTATTCCCGGAAGGAATCAGACAAGTGAAGGTAAAAAAAAAAAAACCTCACTGAAAAAAAACTGACCTCTCAAATTTTAAGTTGTTTTGTGTCATTCTCAGTAAAAAAATATTCTATCATTAGGAAATTCTATCATTAAAAAATTCTAAAATACATGTAAAATGCAAGATGAAAATGTTTTACCATATAAAAACCTATTTTTACAAAAGCTTTTTCTATTCTTGTATTCCCCAGAAAAGTGAATGCCATAATCAACCCGAAGCTATGACTGCAAGACTGGATATCAATTCCTTTGTCACTCAACAAATCCATAAAGCAAATCCTGTGGATTTTTTCAAAATATATTCTAAATGCAAACAACTCTTACCCCTTCCACTACCACCAACCTAGTCTAAGTCTACATCATCTCTTGCCAGAGTAAGCATTTAAAACTGTAAATGTGCCATCACTAAAATTCTAAATTGGCCCTTCTCTCCTACCATTCCTCATCTCTCTCCCAGCCACACAAGCCTCTTTCCAGCCTGAACCACACCAAGCACGCATTCATCTTCCTGTTCCGTTTCTGTTTTCATCCAGCTATCTGAAGGCTGAATCCCTCACTGATGTCACTTCTCTGTTCAAGTCATCTCACAGAGAAGCCTTTCCTGAAAACTCTATTCTATAGTAGCACTCCTATCCTTTTCCCTTTACCCTTCTGAACTATTTCTTCAGATAACAATCTCACAATATATATTAGTTTGTTACTATCACCCTTACTCCACTAGAATATAAATTCAGTGAAAGCATGTTTGGTTCACTGCTGTATGCCCAGCACTGAAGCAGTATCTGGCACAGACAAGGAGCTCAATAAACATCGTAATGAAGAATATACCTACTTTGGAATGGCAACAATAATTTACTCATATATTTTTCTTTTTCAAATATCCCTCCCTCCAATATATGGGGAATATTGTGGCAAATATTTCCCCAAATTATTTCCCATTCATAATTTTCTCTGTGTAAGTCAAACTTTATCAGGAGAAAGAAACTAGTTACCTGCCACTAGATGGGGTAGGAAAGAAAGAGCTAGTCAGCAAGCAGTCCCCTAATGGTGAACATTCCAACTGCTCCTTATTTCTGACTTTCTTCTCCTTCCCAGACCATAACAAGACTGCTGCTTTCCCAAAACACATGACTCTTCTGGAAGATGGTATCGTCAATAGTTAGAGCTATTGTACCTACTTTGCCTTCCTTTCCCCTTAAACAGTGTCCCAAAGTAAGTTCCAAGGAACAGTGTGTCCTAGGGGAATTATCTGAGTTAACAGCCACTGAAAAGTGTCAAAGCAAACTTAGGAAAGACTTCATTAAACAAAATAGAGCAGGTTTCTTTCTTGGCGGACTTTTCAGAATCCTAACTATATTCATGTTCATTGTAAATTTCCAAAACTGAAACAGATTACACACTGCAACCCAAACTCATTTTTTCAACCCAGATTTATTTTTTTCAAAGATCTTCTCTAAGAACTTAGGCTCTGTGACATTTATTTTATTCAATACTATCCTGGAGAAAGAGCCCCTAAAACCAATCTGAAATATGAAAGGAAAGAACAAATGCAAACACTATCTTTCTTTCAGTCATGTCATTTGTTACACTTTTTCCTAGCCATCCTCAAAATGCAGGCAGCCTAGCTTACTGAAAACAACTTTTATTTTGATACCCAAGGAAGGTTTAAAAGGAGAATTGTTAATGGATTTAAATTACAATTAAGATGTTCACTGATGGCAGGATATTGTTTGGGGATAAGTAATTTTTCCATAAATGGTGAAGAATGACCAAAATTAATAGTTGCCAAAGTATCATAAAACCAGGGCCAAGAGCACTCAAATAATTCCCTCTACCCACACATCCCTTTATTATACCACCACCAATCAAAATAAGAGTGGGATTAGAGGGGCAGAAGGAAGCAAGTTCTGTCACTTTTGAGTCTCAATATTGTATTTCTAGGAGGAACTAAAATCATAGGTAACAGACTCATATAAGAAAACTAAGTCAGTAGGATCACTTCATAATATGATGAACAATATAAATTTATACTGATATAAAAATTATTTTCCTAACAATTTTTTTTCTGTCTCCGTCATTACCCCATATTCCTGCAGAGAATTCACCTTTATCACTGCTTTTATATGCCTCCCTTCCCTTTAAAATCTCCTTCTGGTTACCCCTTTCACTCCTATTCTGTTATCAGTGCCAGTTTCCAACCTTAAACTCTTTCATCCTAACATTTGCAGAGTATCTTCACAGATATCCAATGTCAGAAAGCAGAAGATGAACTAGTTACAGCCCTAACATCTAAGAAACTCCTGAAACTTAGAGGCCTGATTAGAATACGTCCCAACTACCCTGTCCCCAAGAGACAAACAATGCTACCTTCAAGCCCAATCTCGCAACAATCCTGAATTCTTTGAAACTAAAAATAGCTCAGCTGTTGTCTCATCTGCCAGCAGATGGCCAGACTATTTTTAATTCAGGATTCTCGAGAGCAGGAATGGATCAGGCTAAGCTAAGGCAGCCTAGACTCCCTCACTCTGCAGAGAGCTGTAGTAGGGCAAGTAGCAAGAGGGCAACCTAGAGCTGTTCTAGCCCCTGGGCTTCACATTAGTTATAACAATGTGAGGGGCTTGGGGAGAGTTGGTTTCTTTGGGTTTTAAAACCATTCTTCAAAACAAAGTCTGACATAAGAAAATTTGAAAAAAGTTTTAAATGAGTCTGTATACCCCTTAAAGGTTCATTTATTTTTCTTTTGGTGAAAATAAAAGTTCTTTATATATAGTGTCTTGAGAATGGATTCTGTTTTTGTGATGTAAAATATCCCCTAATCTAGATGATGTTTCCTAAAAGTGATACTTTTTAGCAAAAAACAAATCATATTAAGAATACATGATACACTATAATGTCATGAGTATGATTTACAGAAAATCTATTTCTAATTGGCCATTATGGTGAAAGGTGCCTGAACTAATTCTGAATACCAATGCTCTGAAATCTACTCACATGCCAATAAAATGATTTTTCAAACAAAAAAAAATTAAAAGTTTTACATGGTATATACATTTTCTTGTTTACTATCTATCTCCCTTCAGCTCCATGGTAGGTACTCAATAAATGTTTGAGAGGAGAATGAATACATGCAGGCATATTTAGAAGGGTTATAAAAACACTCATAAAATGCATCTGTAACTCTACCATGAAACTCCCACCCACTCACAATCTATAGACCCAGGATGACCAAATCAGTACATTCCAGTTTCCTTTCCCATCCTGCTTGATGGCCACACAGATTATCAAGGGACCAAGTGGACTTGACCCAGTCTCAATAGTGAAGAGAAGGGAGATCTATAATAGTTTCCAGGGACAACACATATTAAGGGATACTATCTTCCTGCAAGATATCATACTGCAAAAATGAAATGGGTTACCTTATCAACTTATGTTTGGCAATACTGTTGATGGACAACTAAAGGGAAGAAATAAAGTTCACCAGGGATTAGCTACCACAAGATTGCTGAGATTTTGCTTTGTAGGAGGCTAAACGTCACTGTTATGAAATGTGGAAAAAAGTAAAGAAAGTACTCTGGTGCCTAGCCTCTGCCTGAGCAGTCACATTCCTCATAATAAGCTTCTACTAAATATATGGAAGGGGTAAAAAGGCAAAAACTGGTAAAATCTGGAACAGACAACACTGATACAACTGGCAAACACAGCACCAAGTAATTCCTACCTCTAGAAATGGCAAGGACCACTTAGAGAGCTATAAGCCCTCTAAAGATGGCACTCAAGCGTAGCAGGAATAATCAATGCACAAGTTAACAGAACAGTACATTCACATTCATGGCACATTAGAGGGAATGTGATCATACAATCATTAAGTTCAATATCCTAGTTTTACAGAGAAGGAACTTAAGGCCCAGAGACTTGCTTAATAATGCAGATAATATAACAGAACTGGGATTTAAACCCAGGATCCCAGACTCTCCATCCAGCGAGCTCTTCATTAAAACATGCTTACTTATGTTACAATTTTGGAGAGGAAACTATATATACACACACAAAGCACTTAATTTCTTCAGTTTGACACTTATAGTTCATTATATTAAAAATGTATTCTAACCAAAAACGTTTGTATCCCTATAATATTTTGAAATCAAATATATGTATGTACATTCTAATGTGGAAAATCTGAACTGTCAAAAACTAAAACTTTAATTTGAATCACTTGAGTTCTTTACCCTGCAAGTTAGTCATAAACCTACATATAACTATTCTTTTAAAAATCTTAAAATCCCTTTCTCCCTGATCTCCCACCCCAATTTAATAATTATTCCTTTTAGGACCCAGATATAATTTCAGTTTTTACCACTAAAACACTCTTCTCATACACCTGGAACAGTCTTTCGTTAGCTACAACAAAATAGAAACTTTATCCACGAAGATGACAAAAAAATAAACTCAAGCCCATTATTCTAAAGAGACAAAATTTTGAAGGTGAAATTTCTTCCATAATGTTTTTCACATCACCAATTTTAAGGAAATAACTATACAGATATTATAGCAAGTTAAACAGTAGCCTTACATTTATTTCAATAACTAAACGCTAATTTTAAGCTGTCATGAAGCCTTTAATTTTAGCATACATTTAAGTCATGGATTTTTCTCCCTTTGAGAATGCTTTTTTCCAAAGCCCATTTAACAAGCTTCCTTTTCTTGCCAATTTGACCTAGTCTATTTCCAGTGCCATAAAATAAAGTGTAAGCATTAGGAATTCATCTTTGTGTTAAATGTCCTGGGCTCTCAAACTATTTCATCTTTGATGCAAGGAATAGATGTATCAGTGTTTCCTCTTTAACAATTCCTTATCTGCCTAAACTCCCTATAGGTATTGTTTGGATTTTCCCTGCTGCGGGCTTCATTATACTAGATCTATTCCGTCTGAACTATAAATCACAATTCAAGCTTGAGAGCAGCTGCCACTGTCCAGACATGTGGCTGGTGGGTGTCATTGTCTTTTTCATTTTCCTCATTTCAACCCCTCCCTTCCCCTGTCACCTGAAGCCAGTTTATCTAAAGGTTATTTCCTTCCCCGTTTTTTATATCACCACCCCCACCCCTTAACCATTGGTCTTGTTCTTCCAGGTCAGCCCAGTCAGATACATTACTCTATGTTTTTCCTGTGGCGGAGGCGGAGAGATGTCAGAACGGGCTGCACCTCTTGCAAACCCTTTCTCAAGACTGTCAACAAGGGAACAACTTCAGCCTATCTTCCCAAAGTATCACACCAAAGAATAAAGTTATTGTAATTACGATATGGAACCCCTTCCCACGCCCAGTCTTGACATATCGGCCCCACCTCAATTTCCAAGCTAATAAACAACAGCTCATCTTCCGCTTCATCACAAAGGGTGGTATCCTGACCACACCGCAAGGTCCGCTCACATCCATCCCTGGAACCCAGGTGCCCCGCGATCCTAAGCCCCAATGCGGTCCCGGAGCCCAGCTAACTGCCCCTCCTCCTCTACCTCGCCTCTGCCCCACATACAGCCGAGTTACTGTCAACTCCAGCCAGACTGCAGAGAGCTCCGCGAGGGCCCCGTGAGGTCAGCGACGCTGGCCTAGGGCGAGCTCCCAGGCGACCCACCTCCTGCGGGCCGCCCCCGCCCCCCATCCCCGGGCCTCCTCCCCGCTCACCTAACGCCACCTCGCAAGCTTTGCGCAGCTGGGAGTGATGCGCCTTCTTCACTTCCTTGTCGGCCAAAATCTTCTCCAGGGCCCGGGTCAGGAACATGTTCTTCGTCTTCTTCCCCTCATACATGGACGCAAAGAAGGAGGCGGCGGCTCGTCCGACCCGCAGCTCCCAACGGCTGGAGGGGAGGAGGAGGAGGGGGAGGAAGAGAAGAGAAAAAGGAGAGGGGGTGGAAGTGGGGGAGAGGAGGCGTGGAGGGCAGCGACAGGATCAGAAAGGGGCGGGCGAGCGGGACCAGTCGTGGTACCGGCAAGGGGCGTCGAGGTCCTCGCCACCCCCGAGAAGCCGCCCCTCGAGGGCCGCGCCCGCCGCGCCTCCGCTTCTAGACCTGGCCTGGGGATCCCTTCCTGGCCGCCCCCCTCACTCGTCCCTCCGGCCCGGCGGCGGTGAGGGAGCCCGGCCCAGGCGGCCGTCTGGCAGGGGCCAAGGGACTAGGCGGCGGCGGCGGCAGCTCAGAGGCCCGGCGAGAGCAGGGCTGCCCTGGCTACTGTGGGGATTAGCACCCGCCGCGGCCGCTGCCTGGCCTCCATCACCGCCGACCTGCCCCGGCCGCCATGTTGGGAGGAAACGACGCGTCACGCAGCGGCCAAACGGCTGCAGAGGAGGAAGCGGCGGCGGCGGCGGCGGCGCTGCCTGCCCAGAGCTGCCGCGGCGCCGGGAGGCTGGGGGCGGAGGGCGGCGCGGGAGGAGCGGCCCGAGATGCGGCGCTACGGCGGCCCGGCGGGGCCTCGCCGCTTCCTGCGTTCGCCTGCAGGGCGGCGCGGGGCGTGGCGGGCGTCCTGCGGCGCCACGCGGGGCACTTCGGGGCTCCTGTGGGCCACCCTGCTGCGGGCCCCGGTAGCCCCGGACACCATACTCCCGCCGAGTGAACAGAACTCCTGGCTACGCTGCCCCCTTTTTCCAACTTTCTGGTGGGAGTGCAGTCCTTTCCGTTCAGGGGTCACAGGAACTCCCTCATCGCCCGTTCCCAGCCGCACTGGTGTCCACCAGCCGCGCTCGACTCCAAAATTCGCTCCCTGGTGCACGACACTGCTACCCAGGACCGTGCTCTCCGACTACCTCAGGGAGGATTCTCATTTGGGAAAAGTAAGCCAAAACCAACTGACAAGGATTCAGAAATATTTCACTTTTCCATCTATCTGTAGGGTAAATCAAACTCTAGATTTCAGGTCCTTTCTGAATTGACTCTGAAGTTAAGGTAAATGCATCAGAGCGAGATCCTGTGTTTCTGTGCCTTTAATATTAAGATTCAGTCCAGGACATGTAAAATGTAAACGGTTTCAGAATGGAAAAGCTTTAAGAACAAACTAACACACAGGTGACCATGTATGTGCTTTAACACGAGAGTAGAATTCAAATTTCTGCAGTGTTTCCTTCTGAGCAGAAAATTATAAAGAATAGCATAAAAATATAAGCAAACAATTTACGAGGTGATCTAGGGGCATGTCTCCAATTTCCAATCTACTGTGTGGCTCCATCCACACCGGGTCCCTAAAGGTTAGGATATGTCTTTCACTATTGTTAGATTACCTTGACAATGGACTTGTCCTAATACAACCATCCAAACCTAAGGAGAAGCTGTGAAGTGACAAAATTTGGAACAGGCTAAAAACCATAGGAAATAAAAAGTGGAAATCCTGAAGTGACCCTGAATTAAAGTGGACAAATAGATTAATTTTTTAAAATTTTAATGTCCTGAGAAAACATCCAAAAGTTTATTAATTTCATTTTAAAGAGTATCTCTAGATTCCTAGAAATTAGAAATTCAATATACCAGATCAGATGTAATATTGATTTCCATGTACACTCTAATAGATTATAAACTTTTTGAAAGCAAGCTCCATTTCTAATTTATCTTTGTTTCTTCATAATGCGAGTATTGTGTAAGGTACTATTAAAGGAACTAGCTGATCACCAAATCCATTTACTTTTCCTCCTTAATACAGAGGTGCATTGCATTCCCCGGCCTCCCTTGAAGTTAGGTGTAGCCATCAGGCTTAACCCATTAAAGACAAACAAACAAAACAAGCAATCTTCCATACTCTTTCCACTTCTATGGCCACATGCTGAAGATGGCATAAACACAAGTTAGAAGGCGTCCCTGAGTCCCTGGATTGCTCTTGAAGGAGAACCATCCACCCATTAGAAATACCTGTTTTAGAATTTACATGAACAAAGTAAATTCTTCAGTTATGTTTAGCAGCCAGCTTTATCCTAAGCAACATGCTTGGGATCATTAATGAGCAATACAGACAGAGATCCCTACCTTGGAGGAGTTCACAGTCGACCTCACAGCAGATATCACAATCTGTAATCATCTTGTATGCTTGCTGGCACATTCATTGGTTTTATGTTTCCCTCATAGGAACTGGGACTTCATCTGTCTATTCACTTCTATATGCCCAGTATCTACTATATTGCTGGCATAGAGATGGCCTTTGCTATAATAAACTTGCTGAGTAGAAACTTGGATAAATGAAAGATGCTGGGCTAATTAAATATATAGTAGAGAAAGAAATATTAAATATATCACTAGTGAATATATAATTACAAATGTGTTAAGCATGATTAAAAAATAGAGTGTTGTGAGGTATCTACTGTAGGTTATGGATTCAGGAATGGCTTCTCTGAAGAAGTAATGTTTAAATTGAGCCCTGAAGGAAGAGTAGACATTAGTCAAACTAAGTCATGAAGAACTTCCCAGGCAAAGTCTCTTGGGGTGGTGGGAAGCTTGGCAAGTTTTAGGATACAAGGAAATGTGGCTGAAAGTTAGGAACAAGAGGAAATGGTATTAGTAAGGATGAAGAGGGAGCCAGGAACCAGATCATACAGAACCTTGTAGGCCATGTTAAGGGTTTGTGATTTCATCGTAATAACAATGGAAACCCACTGAAGGGTTTTAAGTAGGGGATAAAGTGATCAGATTGGTGATTTTAAAATAATTCCTCTGTTTTGTGAAGAATGGATTGGAGGGGGACAAGCAAGGATGTAAGCAGAACAATGAGAAATTGATTACAGCATGCAGGGTGACCTGGGCTGGGGTCCAGGGTAACCAGGCAGGATTGTAGAGATCAAGCCCTGCACCAGGGAGGAAGTGAGGCTGAAATCAGGCCCCAGCATCTGTCCAAGAGAAGGAACAGATGCTAATTTGCATAAAAGTTAGATAGGCCAGGGGAGGCAGTGGTGGCAGTGGAGATAGAGCAAAGTAGACAGATTTGAGAATACTTTGATGGTGTAAGGGACAGAAGTTAATGAATTGGAGTGAAGGTAAGAGAGAGAGGTCACAAATGCCAGGGTTCTGATAGGAGACAGTGAATACGTAAAATGCCACCCTGTGGAGATAGGCTGGATTAGAAGATTTGAGGATGGGTGTGCAGTTTTCAGTTTTAGACAAATCAACTCCCCTGGGACATGACATAAACCTTCTAGAAGGAATGATTTCTACCTTTGTTTCTCTTAGAGGACAATTCATCCTCCTCCCTTGCTAAGTTTAGAACTTCACCCAAAATGTGGTGGTGATTTGGAGTGAGGTAGAGTATGGTGGGAGTAGTCTTGGGAGGTGGGCTCTCCTACCCACTTAAGATTAAAGATTCTGATCTGGAGCAAGATTAGGGTAAGCCTCTAGAATAAAGCTGATATTCTTGGAAGAAAAGAAGAAAGATAATATTTTCAGTCTTTCATTGACAAGTACATGGGGGTGCCAAGCTCACAATTTTTACATGAAATTGTGAATATATTTCCCTGTACATGATTCCTTTTACTTATTATTATTAATGTTATTTGGTGCTTATACAACTATTTAAATAAATCCATTCTCAGTATTCCCTTGCATTTGACTCCTGCAGTTTTCAAACCAAATTCCATTTCTGAATTTGTAAAATGCCTATCATCCTCTAAATTTTAAAATGTTTTTCTGATATATAATTGCTTTCTTGAGTCCATTTTGCCTCTCAATTTGAAATCTCACCTTTCTATCACCTAATTAGCCCTCATCATTTTCCCATTTTTTTTCATAACTTTGCTGTATACTGGCTGCTTTGGCTTTTCCCACTTTGCTTCCAAAGAACCAAATAATATCTAAAAGACTTTGATCTGGGTTTGAGTGCCTTTGTTGGTATGGCTTTATCATTGTCCTTTTAAATATAGGTATGAATTCAGTGTAACATAAAAATTAAAATATTAATAAAATTTTAATGCTGAGTATATTTGATTGATGTTAAAAGCTAATATTAGTTAACATCAAAAAATAGCATCATGTTCACTTAACTTAAGAAAACTAAAATGCCTCTAGTAGTCTCTCACATGATCTCACTAGTAATTCTTTTAGCTATCAAAACATTCCCTAATATGACCCTTGACTTTTGTAGGGGCAGGAAAAAAATTATTTCCTCTACCCATCTTAAGTTCATTGGCTGAGGCCCTGCAAATTAGAGTGACAAAAGACAGATTAGCAAGAGAAAAAGCAAACATTTATTAACATGTGCATGGCATATACCCACTGGGAGTACTCAGTGATGAGTAATTCAAAGGGGTGGTTAGAACTTGGGTTTATATAGCATCTTAACAAAAGAACAATAAATTTTTAGAGAAAAAGGACTTTGAGTTTCCAAAGTAGCAAATATATTTAAATATATGGGAGAACTAGTAGAAGATGAAGGCTAGTTAGTAAACTTTGTTATGTAGCTTCCTCTGATGGGTCTCCAGGCTGATAAGGGTCCAGAGTGGTCTCCAGTGACCAACTTCTCTCTTTGCTGGTAGAGGGGACGGGGAGCAAACTTATGTCCTGATTTTAGGCAAATAGGGGGAGGGCAGAGAGCTTTGCTTTTATCTGCTTTTAAATTGCCTTTAGTTCAAAATAATAAACCAAATTGGCATGTTGTGGGGTGGCATATTCTGCTATCCCCTACTTTCCAACTAATTTCTCCACAGTAATGGTAATAGTTAATATTTATATAAAACTTATTATAAGCCAGGGACAACAACCCAAATAAAGAAGGTTCCATTATTGTCCCTAACTTATAGATGAAGAAACAAGACAGAGAATTTAGTTAACACGCCCAAGTCATACAACTAATAGGTGGTAGAGTCAGGATTACAATTTGGAAAGCCCAAAGCCTATACCCTGGCCTAAACAACTAAGCTACACTGCACCTCTGTAACAGTTTAGTCTCTCTTTTATGGTAACTTCCCACTCCCTTCTCCCCTGATATACACATGTGGGCACTCAGGTTCCAACCCATTCCCTTCTCCAAATCCCCCTCCTTCCTTCTTTCTATCCCCAAGAAATATATCCATATACACACCAAGTTTATCCACACCTGCATGCCTATGTTTGTTTTTTTCAGCAATCCGGAGCCCTCACTGCCACCTTTCTTTTATTTGTTCTACCTAAAGACTTTCCAACCTTCAAAGCCTCTTTGAAATTCCATCCCCTCCTAAAGGTTTTCTTACTTCTACCTCCAGCAACACTATTACTCCCCTTCACTGTCTTCTTACTGCATCAGTCCACCTCACACTTCACACCTAACTGTATATTCACAGTAGTGTTCAATCAGACTAAATTTTTGAAGACCAGGCATACAAGGAAAAAATAAGTCAGGCAACTTAGTAAAAGATGAGAAACATTGATTACATAGAAACATAATCAGTTTTGCTGAGACCATACTAATGGCATGACTAATAGAAGAAAAGCCATCTCCAAAATAAATCAAGTGTGCTTTCTTGCTTTTTTATGTGAAGAGGCTTGTAAGCTAATTTGATATTCTGCTTTTAGCAGTCCTTTTGTTTTCATCTTATTTATTAAGGAGATAAATAAATGTGTCTTTAAACTTACAGATTCTGCTCATTCTCATGCAGGAAAAGTATCAATTCATTAGACAGGGCAGACAAGAGGGTGAGCATGGTAGATTGAAGAATTTGATTTGCAAAGAAAAGATAGGAAAAAACAAATTTTTATTGAATAAGAGACTATAAGATGGTATTTGATAATCAGAGAGAATGTTCCAAAAAGTTAGAGTGTGTTTGGGAAAAAATTACAAATCTAGAGCCAGAAGTTGGAAGTAATAGAATTTTCCATGAATTTTAAACCATCTAGTGCTAATGTTTTACAGAATAATAAAATTGAAAGCATAAGCTCTTAAATTTTCTTAGAGTATTTAAGTTATGCGATTCTCTAGGGAGGTGACAGTACTTACTTTCAATCTACAGTACTATTCTCTACCTTCTATAAACATTGTAATTTTTCCTGTAAAGTTACACTAATGATAGCTATTATTTATGAGGTATTTACTGTGTATGAAGCCCTTGGTAAGCATTAAGTCATTTAATCCTTATGTAATTCAGTGATATATGTATCATTATTATTTTTATTATTCCTGTTTTATAGATGAGAAAGGTTAGAGAAGTTACATCAATTGCCCACGGTTACAGTGTCGCAGAACTAAATATAAGCTCTTTAAGCATTGTTCTGTTCTATTTCTTTCTTCTTAGTTACATATTTGTAAATATCCATTTGAAAATGCCTTTTCACCAATATTATGCTGTAATTATTTTAAGGCAGGACCACATCTTCTTTTTAAACAACTAGTATATTGAACTGAGTGTTAAATAATGATGACTAATTAAGTGGACATTAATCTTTCTGATGACATTGGGTTTTTCATAAAAATGGAATTTTTTTTAAATCAAAAGCCTACCTTTTGAGCCAGTGTGGTCACTCATGCCTGTAATCTTAGAAACTCTGGAGGCTGAGGCTGGAGGATACCTTGAGGACAGCAGTTAAAGACCAGTTTAAACAACATAGTGAGACCTTGTCTCTAAGAAAAAATTTAAAAAATAAATTAGCTGGACATGGTGGTGTGTACCTGTAGTCCCGCAACATGGGAGGTTTAGACAGGAGAATCGCTTGAGCCTAGGAGTTCTAAGAGTTGGAGGCCACAGTGAACTATGATTGCACCACTGCACTCCAGCCTGGAAGACAGACTGAGACCCTCTCTCTTAAAAAAAAAAAAAAAAAAAGGAGCCTGCCTTTTAAAGAAAATGAATTTATAGTTTAAAACTTTCTAGAAAAAGGAATTTCTAGGCTAGGAGGGTTTCAATAGTAGATCCTATCAAATATTTAAAGAAAAAATAATACCAATATCACCTCTTTAAAAAAAAAAAAAAAGGGAACACTTCTCAGCTCATTGGATAAGGTCAGCACAACCCTGAAAACCAAAACTATATAAAAACAGTATAAAAAGAAAACTACAGACCTCCATCTTTTATGAATATAGATGCAAAGATCCTCCATGAAATATTAGCAAATCAAATTCAGCAATATGCAAAAAAGAATGATATACCACAACCAACAGGGGGTTCACTCTGGGAATGCAAACTGGTTCCATTTTAGAAAAGCAAGTAATATAATTGCCTATACTAACAGACTAATAATGAAAAACTACATGATCATATCATTGAATGCAGAAAAAGCATTTGACAAAATTCAACATCCATTCATATTAAAAACTCTCAGTAGACACCCTTCCTGATAAAGGACATCTTCAAAAAGATGTCCAACTTCGTATAGCCAACATTGTACTTAATGCCAAAAAAATGACCACTAAGAATGGAAACAAGACAAGGATGTCTATTCTTATGACTCCTACTCAACATCATCCTGCAGTCCTAGCCAATATAATAATGCAAGGAAAAGAAATAAAAGGCACACAGATTGGAATGGAAGAAACAAACTGTCCTATTCACACTCAACACAAATGTCTATGTAGAAAATCCCGGGGAATCTTTACCTCCTAGAACTTACAATTGAGTTTAACAAGATCACAGGATACAAAGTCAATGCATAAAAATAAATTCTATTTTTATATTTTATCAATGTACAATTGAAAACCAAAATCTTAAAAATTCCATTTACAAGATAACCAAAAAATGAAATACTTGGTTACAAATCTAACAAAACATATTCAAGATCCATACAGCAAAAATAACAAAATGCTGATGAATGAAATCAAAGAAGACCTAAATAAATGGATAGACAAATGTTCATGGATTGGAAGACATTATAAAGATGTCAATTGACTTGTAGGGTTAGCACAGTTCCAATCCTATAGTTAAAGACAAGCCAATTCTTAAATTTATATGAAAGACAAGATAACAAGAATAGTCATAAGGACTTTATAAAAGAATAATAAAATTAGAGGAATCACAATATCCAATATTAAGACAATATACAGTGTTGATAATCAGGATAGTATAATATTGGCTAGGGGATAGACACAGATCACAGAAAAGAATAGAAAGTCCTGATATAGACCCATAGAAATATAGCCTATTGATTTTTGACAAGAGTGCAAAGGCAATTCAGTGAAGAATATCAAGAAATGGTGTTGAAACAATTAGACATCCATATGTGAAAAAAAGCAATATAAATGTCATACTTTATACAAAAATTAACTCAAAATATATCATAGATCTAAATGTAAAATGTAAAGCTATAAAACTTGCAGAAATAAATAGGAGAAAATCTTCATGATTTTGGATTATGCAAAAAGTTCTTGACCTAATATCAAAGCATGATCCATAAAAGAAAAACAATTATTAATCGGACTTCACAAAATTTAAACTTTTGCTTTGTAAAACTGGTAAGAACAAAAAAGAGAGGAAATTTTGAAAATTACACATTTGACAAATGACTCGTATTTAGAGTACATATTTTTAAAATTCCCAAAAATCAACAGTGAAAAAACCAAACAACCCTATTAAAAAATTGGTTGTATACTTGAAGAGATACTTCACTAAAAAGGATGTACAATGGTAAACAAGCATAAGAAAAGATGTTCAACATCATTACTTATTAAGGAAATGCAAATTAAAACCACAATGAGATACTACTACATATGAATTAGAATGGTCAAAATAAAAAATACTGACAATATCAAGTGCCAGAGAGGGTAAAGATCCATCTGAACTCTCATACATTACTGGCAGAAATGCAAAATGGTACAGCAACTCTGGAAAACAGTTTGGTAGTTGCTTATAAAGTTAAAGGAACACTTAACATGTGACCCTGCATTTCTACTCTTGGATATTTACCCTAAGGAAATTATAACTTATATTCACACAAAAGCTTGCACATATGTTTATAGCAACTCCATTCACACTTACTGAAAACTGGAAGCAACTCAAATTTTGTCTTTCACTGGGTAAATGATAAGCTGATACATCTATATACTGTAATAGGACTCACAATACAAAAGAACAAATTATTGATACATGCAACAACTTGGATGAATCTCAAAAGCAGTATGCTGAGTGAAAGAAGACAATCCCAAAAAGTTTTACACCACATTATTCATTTCTGTGACATTCTTGAGAAGACAAAAACTACAGAGATGAAAACATCAGTGGTTATCAGCTATCATATGTGAAGGTAGGAGACGTCTAGAAAGGGATAGCTCAAGGTAATTTTAGGGGGTGATGGACATGTTCTGTATTCTGACTATGGTGGGTTATGTGACTCTACATACATGTGTTAAAATTCATAGAACTATTCACAGAACAAGTCAGTTTTACTCTGACATATGTATTTTTTAAACTCTACTTTCAATACCATCAAATCTCAATTTTACCTCTATGAGACTACTAAGTCATAACCCACTGGATATAAGGTAAAGAGATGATTAATTCTAGAGATTTTTCTTCCATAATTGAAAATAACCATAGGTTTGATACATCAAGCAGTAGAAAATTATAAATAGTATTGGGGGGAGGAAAGTCTGGTTAGTGAAAAGGCTAAATCATCCACCTAGGTCATCGATTGAATTTTCTAGATAATTATGCACAATTCCACTCATCTATAAGCAAGCAAGACTCTTAAAGTGCATAAATGATTTCAGTTCAATAAGTTACATTTTTTAGAACTCTCCAGTAACACATACTTTCAAAGCTCTTTTTGATGACTTACCACTGTTTCAACCTGAAAGAGTTTCTGTAATTTCCTAACACACCATTCAGAATCCCAAGGGAATCCTTACATGCTGGAAGAAGTCAACATTGTTTTCTTTTAAAATATCACCACTGATGTGTAGCTAACTGAAGTCTATTATTTTTTTTAACATTTAAGAAAATATTGAATTCATTATAGAAATAATAACAATTTAGTCTTTATCTGTGTATGAATATGTTTTCTCTGTGGCTGGAAAATTGGATTATAATTTGTTTTCATTTGCAGTTTTTACAGTTGTCAATTGCAACTCTGTATTAATTTAAAACTATGTATTGAGACTAGTTAAATGGTACATCCAGCTAGTGGAATACTAAGTAGTCATAATAAAGAATGAAGACACTTTTAATGTACTGGTATGGAATGATCTCTAATATATATTAGGTATGAAAAGCAAACTTCAGAATAGTGGGCATAATATGCTATCATTTATGCAAGAAAGGGAGAAATACACACACACACACACACACACATACACACACATAGATGCATGCATGTTTCCTTATAAGCCTTAGACTATCTCTGAAACAATACAGAAGAACTGGGGAATTAGGTGATTGTAATTTATCACAGAAGACCATTTTATATTTTTCACATATTGAACCCTATGAATGCTTTACCTATCACAAAAAGAAATTAAAATGTAAAGTTACCCCACTTTCTTTTTCAATAAAGAGTATGTACATATTTTTTTTAATTAATTGCCTGGGAAAAGAAGAAATAATAACTCAGGTTTCTTCTTGGAGTCCAATATTCTCATTCATTAGAAGTGTACAGAAGAATAAATTTCTCATTGTACACATTTGTCTAATTTTTCTCTTTTCTTCACAAGAATGCCTACAGTGTTCAAGATTCTTCAAATACTCTGATGCCTTGCTACTCAAAGTATTGTCTGGGGACCAGTAGCATGGGAGCTGGCCAGAAATACAGAATCTTTGTGTCCTACCCAAGACCTGCAGAATCAAAATCAGCACTTTAATAAGATCTCCCCAGGGGATTTATATGCACTTCAAAGTGTGAGAAGTACTACACCAGTGGGCAGAATGGAGTTGGGTGAAGACAGTGCCAGAGCCCTAGAATATCAGGCAAATTGATGGTCCTTCAGGGCAGAGAGCAGAAGGGCACTAAGCAGGCATCCATGAAGATTGTGAAGAACCAATGAGAATCTTAGAAATCCCCTAGAACCTGAGGTCAAAGGGAAATCCTAGCTCCTGAGTACAAATAAAAATGTAATATATTTTCTGTAAATCTATAAATAACCCAATAATATGAACAAATCCATCATTGGTGGCCCACAAAAAGATACAACCATTAGCTGTCTCAAAAGCCAAATCATAAATAGAGTGAAACTCTTGATAAGCATCTACCCACTTTCAATCAAGTCTCTTGGTTTCAGCCCTTTCCCCCATCCCACTACCATTTACCCAACAGTAAGAATGCTTCTTCTAAAATGGAAGTCAAATTGTATCACTTCTGGGTGCTACATCCTTCAATGGTGCTATGGTTTGAATATGTGCTCCAAAATCCATGTGTTGGGTACTTAATCCCCAGTCCAACTGTGTTGGAAGGTGGGGCCTACTAAGAGGTGGCAGAGCCCTCATGAATGAATTCATGTCATCATTGTGAGAGTGGACTACTTATTGCAGGAGTAGGCTCATTATAAAAGTGAGTTTGGCCTCCGTTTGCTCTTTTGCTCTCTTTCACGCTGCGCTCTCTTGCCCTTCTGCCTTCCGCCATGGGATGACACAGTAAGAAGGCCCTCAATAGGTGCCAGCACCATGCTCTTGGACTTCACAATCTCCAGGACTGTAAGAAATAAATTTCTTTTCTTTGTAAATTACCCAGTCTGTGGGGTTCTGGTATGGCAACACAAAGTGGACTAAGACAAATGGCTTCTTATTTTACTTGGAATAAGAGCCAGAGCCCTAACATGCACCTACAAGGCTCTACACAACACACACACCACCACCACCACCACCACCCCATGGTCACTCAACTGCTACCACTCTCTCCCTGGCTTGCTCAGCTCTGGCCACACTGGCTTCCTTGCTATTTCCTGAACAAAAAGGATGATCTGCTTCCAGATCTTTGCACCTGTTCCCTCTGCCCAGGATGCCATTCCTCCAGATAAGCCAAGGATTACTTCCTTCAGCTTTTTGCTCAAGCATCATCTTATAAGCAAGGTCTTCCTTGACCACCCTACGTATAATACCCACTCCCCATTCTCTATCCTCCTTACTCTGCTTTTTTTCCCCCATCACTTATCATTGTTGTGTACACTATTATTTTTATTTTTTGGTTTGCTTTTTCCCTCTAGAACAGTGGTCCCCAACCTTTTTGGTACCAGTTTTCATGGAGGACAATTTGTCCACAGACCAGGGAGGAGGGTTTCAGGATGATTCAAGCACATTACATTTATCGTGTACTTTATTTCTATTATTATTACATTGTAATATGTAATGAAATAATTATTCAATTCAACATAGGTTGGGGACCCCTGCATATAAGCACTTCAAAGGCTAGAGCTTTATTTTGGGTATTGTCATAGCTCTAGTGCCCAAAAAGAGGGATAGTGAATGAATGAATAGGAAAACAAATTATCCTGCCTTAATTTGTACTGCTATAACAAAATACTGTCGACTGGGTAGCTTAAACAATAGAAATTTATTTCTCAGAGATCTGGAGCTTGGGAAGTTCACAACCAAGGTGCTGGCTGATTTGGTTTCTAGTGAAGACTCTCCTCCTGGCTGTCAGACACCTTCTCCCTGTGTCCTCACATGGCCTCTCTTCAGTCACACTCATGAAGAGAAAGATTTCTCTCTTTCCTCCTCTTCTTACAAGGCTGCCAATCCCATTGGGTTAGGACCCCATTCATATGATCACCTTTAACCTTTTTTACCTCCTAAAAACCCTATCTCCAAATACACATTGGAAGTTAGGGCTTCAGCTTTTAAATTTGGGGGGTGCAGGGACACAATTCAGTTCATAGCAAATCTCATAACCAGCTCACCTGTGTCATCACCAAAGAAATTCTCCCTTCAGGCTGCATTTCCTTTTTAGTTTTCATCTCATTCAAGGCTGTGTTTGGTACTTAACATTATTTCCCCTGAACAAAAATGCTGCAGCCAGGGGTTGTGTCATTCAGTATGATTTGTCCCGGGGCACATCCAAGGAGTGCTCTGGACAAGGGGAGGTGGGAGCTTGCACTAGGTCTCTCACAGGCCATGGTCAGCTTTCCTGAATACATACATTTTTAAATATTGGGGAAAAAAGAATTCAGGATGTTTGTCACAATTACTGTTCAGTCCTTTGTCTTCCTTGATTTGGAACTTGAATGAAATGCCACTTTATAAAATATAAGGTAATTGCAGCCACTCTGAAACACTACACACATGTCCATACCATACGGCAGTGCAGAAATCCTTCCTGTTTGCTAACTGCCTGTGCAGTTGGGTAAGTATTAGGAACACCTTATAAAATAAATACAGTTTAGCAAACATAGCCCTGTTATAATACTGTGAATCTCCTCACTGTAGGAATTGATTTTCAACTCTGGTCACTAGAATTATCCATAGACTTGTTTCAACATACAGATACCCAGACTGACAAAACCTCTCTCTTTACCTGAACTCTAGCCAGGCTCCTCTGAACCCTCTCCTCAACTGGACCTCAGCCTTGGCCTATGGAAACTGCTGACTCTCAGCCACAAATTATTTTCTCTACCTCCTACCCCAACTACCATACACACACTAAGAGACTTAGACACTAGTATAGTGTCCAGTAGCTCAAGTGCACATCCTTAGCTCCAGCCGCCTTAAGTTCTGGCCTAAGGAAGTTCAATGCTATCCAGGGAATTTAGTTACTTTTTTTTCCAGCTAAAACCTGGTGATAGGTAGATAAGATCCTGGACCTCCTCTCAGAGCAGTTACTTTAGAAAACTTGCAATTATAAATCCTTTCTCTGACCCTTTGAAATGTAAATCTCCCACCCAGAACTGTCTTCTCAAGGACCTGAGAGCCATCTCTTTAAAATGTAAATATCCAAGAAGATAATTCTCACACTTGATCGTGTCCAGTGGAGAAGGGCCTAACCTTGGTGGATGCAGTGGTCTAACTTACACGCTACTTCTCATATCATGAAGATACCAGACATTTGTTTCTCCTCTGGATAGCGCCAATTAAGAAACCATCCAGATGGCCTAGTCCCGGATCAATGCCCCCTTCACACCCCTCAGCACCTTCCATCAGCACCACCCACCTTTAAAAAGTCTCCTGCCATCTGTGCCAGTGAAGTTCAGTGCAGTTCACACTGGACTCTATCCTGTTACAATAGTTCTTAAGGAATAGTATCTAAGGATTTTATCTATCCTTTAACTATCTGTTAACTATCCACTTTAACAAGTGTCCAGCTTCGTTTAGCTTGGACAAAACCAACCCCAGAGATTCTGTTTCAGTGGATCTGAGGTAGGGCCTAGATATTAAGATTTTTATAAAAACCTCCCAAAGAGTCTCCTGATGCAGAGTCAGAATTGAGAATAATGGCTTGCCAGTGTCCTCAAACTACAGCCTGAGGGCCACATACCATACGGCCTGCCTGTGGAATATGGGCCGCACTCTCAAGGGCCCTCCAAAGGTGTGAGGAACAGTGAACTGGCCCCCTGTTTAAAAAGTTTGAGGATCCCTGCTGCCATAGTATCCTCAAAGCAGGGCCCTTGAGGGAATAGCATCATTATCACCTGGGAACTTGTTAGAAATGCAAGTGTTTGGTGCCACCTCCCATCTATTAAACCTGAGATTCTGGGGGTAGGGCCCAGCAATCTGTTTTCACAAGCCCTTAGAGTAATTCTGATGCACTAAACTGTGAAAACCACCCCTGGAGGGGGTTAAAGTTGTTCCATGTAATAAAATCAGGACCTTGTTAGTTGTTAACTGTGACTTGAAGCCTAGTTATGTCAATAAACATTAACCTGAAGAATGTGTCTGCAAAATTTCCTACTCCTGTTCCACTCCCTCCCCCTGCTTTTTCCCCCCCACTATCTTTTTTCTCTGAAACAAGAACTAGAAGGATCCCAGTCCACCAATGGTTTTGGAAATCACCATTTATCTTTGAAATTGTAACACAATTGCTAAACTTCAGTGACAACATTGGCCATTGGAAAGGGTGAGTAGAATGTAGGGCTCATAAAATAGATTCTTATCCTCCCCCACTTTGAAATTTCTTAAATATCCTAAAATATGTTCTTTGGTTAATTTTTGTAACTAGATATATGTTTTAGAGAGAAAGATGGGCTAAGACAAATGATGGCATTTATACATGGTTGCTGTTCCTTTCTCTTTTGGTGGTTGAAGATTAAGTGTATTGTTCCAGAATATGTACCCCAGGACTGCATCAGCCTTTTCCTTCTTACTGCCAGAGAGCAGGAGGTATGTTGGGGAAATGAATAATCATTTACTCCCTGGATGGAGAAGAGAAGGTTGTTGAGAGATGGGACAGGAAAAACAACTGTAGTTTTCTACTTTCTACTCTAGCCAGTGACAGTTATGGCTTTTTAAATTTCCTGTCATCTCATTTGCAAATGGAAAAACACATTCCACAAAAAGAAGTCTTTATTTCTGGAAATATTTGTTTAGGGGGGGAAACACCAAAAATGGTATGAGGAAGCTTTGTTTTGGGAAAGTATTTTTCTTTTGTTTTTTATTGTTTATGTAGTTTTACAAAATACATGATATGATAAAATAAATTTAAAAAATACACATATACACACTATTCTTTTGAAGCATACAGGCATAAAAAGTAATCCTGAACTTTGGAAATATATAGATTTTGACAAGAGAGGTATTTCTTTGTATTTCTTACATTAGGATTTTTGTTTTGTAAGCATACACTAGTTTCTGGACTCTTGCCTCACTTAGAGGCAAACTAACGACATATTTTGAATAGATGTCATTCCTGAAGGGCATTTATTTCCTTTAAGAATTATTCAGATCCACTTGGTCTTCAAATGACCAAAAGTGTTTCTGTGAAATTTACCTAGTTTTTACTTACATGCTTCTTTTAATGGTTTAGAAACTCTTTAGTAACTTCCTGTAAAGAATCTCAAGTCTGGCTTGAACTACCATTGCCTCATTCATTTCAGGATTGGAACCAACAGGTCAAACCAGTCTCCCAGAGTCTGTCTTTCCTACCTCTTCCCCATACCTCACCCCAAACCATGTTTTATAAGACAAAGGTGAGTTCAGCTGGGAGGGGCATGAGTAGTCTTTTGTTTGTTGGAGTTAATTATTTCCTCACACTTCCTTTCCAGTGATATTATCCACCTACCCCCACCTTGAAATTACAGAGCCATTTCTACAACATTCATTATTACTCCACTTCATTAAGCAACAAGGCCTGCTAGCCAAAGTCTTTTTTAAAAAGTAGTAGCAGCAAGCAACAGCTTTAGCCGTGTTTCCTAACTCCAGTCTATGACATGCCTATGAACTTTCTACATTTTAGACGTGGTGGCAGGGTGGGAAAATGTAACATTTTTGAAACCTTGTGACTCTGTCAAAATTCATGGGTTGGAGAAGAAATCTGTAACTTAATATATTTATATGTTTTATTTGTACACACTGGCCTGCCTGCCTCTTATCAAGCACTACATCCTCCATGGTATGGAGATACATCTCATAGGGGATTAAGTAAGACGAGGTACCAGTCCTGAAAAAAATCTGACAGCAGAGTCAGAAGGGAGGAAGCAAACATATGAAACAGCAATTAATTGTGAAGCAGGAGGAAATAAATGGGTTAACATGGAGATTTACATCTAGAGCTAAGGTAGCTAAGAGGCAAGAGTGACCAGCCATGAAGCCCAACTGAGGGAAGGTTGTACCCAGCAGCACCAAGTAGCTGGCAGACAGACTCCAGGTTCAAACACGCACAACCAGAGATGAGAAAGCAAGACTCAGACTGGCATGGATTAAATAATACAATGCATGTGAAAGTCCTGGGCACATGGTTTCATTTATTGTAAGAAACAGTTGGCATTTGATTTGAGCTCTGAAAGAGAAAAGAATTGTAAACTAGAATTGTAGTGTCCCAGGCTGAGGCGATGGCATGGGGACAGGGCTGACAGCTTGAGCCCCAGGAGTAAGGCGGGGAATGGAGAGTTGACAGTGTGCCTCTAGCAAACAGTACCAGGAGAGGGAAGGCAGGAGACAGAAGGTTAGGTTAGAACACTAGGAGCTTTGTGTAAGATGCCCCGGAGTTTGGAGGAAATGAAAGAAAAGGTGGTTATTCTACCTCCCCTTCAGACATAGCACTGCCTTCTCTCTGGTCCACCTGGCCTGGTCCAAAATTACCAAAGAAGAGTAGGAAATAAACACGTTGCAACAAGGACATCTTTGTAGCACCCTCATCCTGATGAATGAATTGTGAAACAGCCCATCACCTCTGCTAGCCCAGACCCCTCTCCTACCAGCGCCACCACCTTGTCCTCGGGTCCCAACAGCATTGACTCCATCTCCACTGTGACTGTCATCAGCCCCCAGTCCCCCAGCTCTGTCACTTCCGTCCTGACCAGCAGCAGCCCCCACCGCCAGAATCTCACCCCAGCCACCAAGCCCGGTGGAGTAAGCAGAAGACAGGCGTCAGAAAGGGGCTACACATGTCCCGCTGGGGAATGCCGTTCTTTGTCCACTATGGAATTCTTGTGGAACTGATACACATCAGTGGATGGATCCAGATGGTGCCTGCTACTCTCCAAGTCCTCAAGAAACCTCTGTTAAATTGAGTTTTAATTGTTTATGAGCTCTTGATTAAAGCAAACTTCTCCACTTTTTATTGTGTGAATCTTCAAAAGTCAATGTTCTCAATAAATGAGGTTAAGAACCTTAATAAGGAACAACTGGGGTGTTGTCAGATTTAAGCCTAAATACTTTCTACCCTCATTACCATTTTAGTACTGTTTTCAAAAAATAACAAACATGTGATTTTCCCCCAGTACAAAGATAATATATATACAGTATGTAAAATTTGGAATCTCCACTTCAAAGTGCCTGGAAAAACAATAACCAGCATCACCCATTGTAAGTAGTTTCCCTGTCCCTGCTGTAACAAGTTACCAAAAAAGTAGCTTAAAAATAACACAAATATGTCTTACAGTTCTGCAGGAAAAGTGTGACTCGGGTCTTACTGGGTTAAAATCAAGGTGTCAGCAGGGCTGTGTTCTCACTGGAGGCTGGAGCAGAGAGTCTGTTCTTTGCCCTTCCCAGGTGACTGAGGCCGCCCACACGCTAGCTTGTGGCCCTTCCTCCATCTTCACAGCCAGCAACTTGGCATCTCTCTGATCATTTGTCACACCTGCCTCTCATTCTCTTCTGCCCCCTTCCACTTTTAAGGACCGTTGTGATTACACTGGGCCAACATGAATGATCCAGGATAATCTAGGATTATCTATTTGTTGATTAGTATCTGCCACCTTCATTCTTCTTTGCCATGTAAAGTAGCATTTTCACAGGTTCTAGGGATTAGGAAACAAATATCTTTGAAGGAGACATTATTCTATCACACCCATAATCCCTGTATTCAGAAACAGTAACCACAAACATTTTATTGTGTGACTTTTTGTTCTTTTCAAGGTTCGCATATATGCAAATATGCAACACAGTCATGTGTTCCTTAATGACAGGGATACAGTCTGAGAAATGCACTGTTAGGCCATTTCATCATATGGTATATTGCTCCTAGGCTACAAACCTGTACCGCATGTTACGCACTGAATACTGTGGAAGCTTGGAACACATAAGTTTTTATATATCTACACATATCTAAACCATAGAAAAAGTACAGTAAAAATACAGTGTAAAAGATAAAAAATGGTACACCCGCATCAGGCTCTTACTATGAACAAAGCTTGCAAGACTGGAAGTTGCTCCGGGTGAGTCAGTGAGTGAGTGGTGAGTGAATGTGAAGGCCTAGGACATTAGTCTACACTACTGTAGACTTTATAAACGCTGTACACTTAGGCTACACTAAATTTATTTAAAATTTTTTTTCTTTCTTCAATAAATTAACCTTAGCTTACTGTAATTTTTTTTTACTTTATAAACTTACATTTTTTAACCTTTTGACTCTTTTGTAATCACACTTAGCTTAAAACAGAAACACATTGCACAGCTGTATAAAAATATTTTCTTTCTTAATATCTTTATAAGATTTTTCTATTAAAAATTTTTTAATTTTATGTTACTTTTAAAATTGTTTGTTAAAAACAAAGACACAAACACACACATTAGCCCAGCCCTACACAGGGTCAGGATCATCAATATCACTGTCTTCCACCTCCTCGTCTTGTAACACTGGAAGGTCTTCAGCAGCAATAACACGCATGAAACTGTCATCTCCTATGATAATAATGCCTTATTCTGGAATGGTTCCTGAAGGACATGCCTGAGACTGTTTTACAGCTACCTTTTTTTCCTTAATAAGTAGGACACTCTATGCTGTGTGTGGTGGCTCACGCCTGTAATCCTAGCACTCTGGGAGGATGGGGCAGATGGATAGCTTGAGGTCAGGAGTTTGAAACTAGCCTGAGCAAGAGCAAGACCCTGTCTCTACTAAAAATAGAAAGAAATTAATGGACCAACTAAAAATATATATACAAAAAAAAAAAATTAGCCAGGCATGGTGGCGCCCGCCTGTAGTCCCAGCTACTCGGGAGGCTGAGGCAGCAGAATTGCTTGAGCCCAGGAGATTGAGGTTGCTGTGAGCTAGGCTGATGCCACAGCACTCACTCTAGCCTGGGCAACAGAGTGAAAATCTGTCTTAAAAAAAAATAAGTAGGACACTCTAAAATAATAATAAAAAGCATAGCATAGTAAATACATACATGCGTAACATAGTCATTTATTATCGTAATCAAGCATTACGTACTATACTTAATTTTATGTGCTATACTTTTATATAATTGGTGCCACAGTATACACCAGCATCACCACAAACGTGTGAGGTAAGCAATGCACGGCTACAACATCACTAGGTGATAGGAATTTTTCTGCTTCACTGTAACAGGATCACCACTGTATGTGCAGTTTGCCATTGACTGAAACAGTGTCATGCAGCACATGACTGCATATGTAATAGGGCAATGTGCATGGGGAGATGGAGTTTTCTAAATAACTGTATACCAGTAGGTCATGCTGTATTTTCAGCTCAGCTAAAAATCAACAAAGCTATTTTGAATATAATAATTGGATACTGAGGAGTCAGAAAATATGCCCCCCCCCCCCTTCAGGTGCTAGTGGAAGTAGAATGGGTGAATTAGTGTGTGTTGACTCATGAGTTCACCATATTTGGCCAGAAAGTGAAAATTTTCTTTCTGGGAAGAATCAGGGGGTGTTCCAATAAAAACAGGAGCTGCTGGCAATAGTGAAACCTGGATGTGTCCACACTTGTAACACAACGTTGTATTAGTCATGCTTCAGCCTACTGAGTTCTGTGAAAAAGAAGAGAACCTATTTATACATACATTGCAATATTTTGTGTCTGACCAGGCAACTCTTTCCTTCCCACCTCAATGTTCTAAGATTACACAAGTGTAAAGAATAGCACATTTGATATCTAGTATTTTTTCTCATGGCAGGTCACTCATGAATCATCACCAAAGATTGTTATAGGATTGTCCTCCCAGCCTATTCTCTAGGTAGGGAGTTGCAAACAGGAAAGCAATTTATGCTCAGAAGAAATTTCAAAATGGCAAAATCTGTTTGAGTAATCAAGTAAAATCAAGAAAACCATTTGGAGTTTACCTTGGTTAACTTAATTATAATTGCAAAGGGATAAGCTATTTATTTATAGAACACCTTTTCCCCAAAGACTTTAAATCAGTAAATTACTATGTTATGTCTGAAAAGGCAGGCAGAAAGAGACATTTTGGTAAAGTTCATCTTATCTGGTGAAAATGGAGAAGGGTCTCTCATTGCAACCTTCCTCCTTTTTCTTTCTCTATTTTTCTCATCCCTGTAGGCCCCAAATTCCAAACTGGCAAAAGGATGAGCAGCAGTGGAGGCCAGTGACGGGGCAGGGAGTAGGACGTGTCACTCGCCCCCAGCTATAGACTCTTTCACAGGCAAAAACTCATTGATGTTTTCATCCAAATGTGGCCCGAGGTCTCTGTCCCTTGAGGTCTAGATAAAATGAAATCGATCCCCCAATATCAAGGCTTGTGACTGATTTCTAGAAGTTCCAAGGCAGTTTACATTCTCAAAGTCACCTCTGGCTCCAGAGTTTCATTCCCTCTGTTTGTGGATTGTTTCAGTGTCTCCATGCTTTGCTGCTTCTGTTCAGCAATGCATCCACTCGGACGTCACATGTTCAGGCTCTTTCCCAGTTTGAGTGGACACACATACAGCACACACACACACACACACACACACACACACACACACACACACACACACAGGCTCACACACACACAGGCTCTCACACACCACTCCCAGGAAGTGGTTTGTGTGGTAAGCAGATATTACTGAAGATCTGAGAGAGAGAGAGATGGAAATGATGACTTCGCCAAGGGAATTTCCACTCAACCTCTCTTTATCTCACCAGGTTCCCCAGTTTCACCTGGTGCTCCTCCTTCCTCTCTGAGGCCAAATCCCCCTCGTTTTGTCCTGCACAACTGGTGAGCTCTTTCTTTCATTGCCTCAGAGCCTTCCCATAGTCTGGGGAAGGGGGGCTTTCCATTTTCCAATGGTTTACAAGCTATTTCCCCAGGCACAAGTTCCCTTGCTAAGATAATAAAAATTTCAACCCTGTATAATGTATTTTTAAACTCTAGTGTTTTCAGCCCAGAGAAGACTAGTATTTCTTTTATTCAACACGTATTTTTTGGTGTGCTTATGTTATGTCAGACCTTGTTGACAGAGCTGGAAACACAGCAGAGAATTAGACAGCCTCCTGGCCCTCATGGAATTTCAGTTGCTTGAAGGAGAAATGTTTTAAATAAATAATGATGCAAATAATTTATTAACAGTTGTGGTCAATGCCACAAAAGAAGATTTCAGTATACTATCTGGAAGGGTGTGGTAATGGTGGAAAAAGAGAAAGGAGAGGGGTAATAGGTTTCCCTGATGACGTGGATTAGAAAAGGCTGGTTTACTCCTAGGCCAGTGTTATTTTCTCTGCAGATGCTGCCTCTGAAGAGATAACAAAAATATGAATTATGACATGTGTTGAGTTTGTATCCTGAACTAATTAATTCATTCAACAAATGTTTATTGAGGAGCTGTTTTGTGCCCAGGACTATCCTAAGAGGACATGGAACTTTTTTCTTTTTTTGAGACAGAGTCTCACTTTGTTGCCCAGGCTAGAGTGAGTGCCGTGGCGTCAGCCTAGCTCACAGCAACCTCAAACTCCTGGGCTCAAGCAATCCTCCTGCCTCAACCTCCCGAGTAGCTGGGATTACAGGCATGTGCCACCATGCCCGGCTAATTTTTTCTATATATATTAGTTGGCCAATTAATTTCTTTCTATTTATAGTAGAGACGGGGTCTCACTCTTGCTCAGGCTAGTTTCGAACTCCTGACCTCGAGCAATCCGCCCGCCTCGGCCTCCCAGAGTGCTAGGATTACAGGCGTGAGCCACCACACCCAGCCTATGGAACTTATATATATATACACACATAGCCTGGTATGTACGTGTGCATGCACACGTGCATGTGTGTGTGTGACGGAAAACAGATAAAACAAGGGTGTGATGATTTCAGACAGTGTGAAGTGAAGTAACTGCGAAAGGGTGACAGGGTGGTGGATGGTCAGGGAAGGCCTTACCAAGGAGTGGGTGTTGAACAGAGGCCTGGATGGTGAGGAGCCGGTAGAAGAGAATGTTTAGCCAATGCAAAGGCATGTTCAAAGGCCCTGAGGCAGAAACAACATAATAGGTTTATCTGACCACAGAAAAAGGCAAGTGGGGCTAGGCAGGCTGTCCTCAAACTACGGCCCACAGGCCACATGCCGCCCATCTAGGACATTTATCCGGCCTGCCCGGTGTTTTTGCTGCCGCTGTCTGTCCTGCTTAGCAGCCGACTCATCCCGGGCCCACAGTGCGCACTCTCCAACTATCTGAGGGACAGTGAACTGGCCCCCTGTTTAAAAAGTTTGAGGACCCCTGGGCTACAGCAAGTAAGAGGAAGAAGGGTGGGAGGTTCTTGGTGTGGAGCCAGGACCCTGTTTAGGTAGGGTCTTGTAGGCTGGGATGAGGAGTCAGGGTCTTTTTCCCAAGAGTAAAATGAAGTTATCGGTAGGAAAGTGACTTACTTGATTTATGTTCTAAGAGATCATTATAGGTGCAGAATAGAGAATAGATAGGTATGCATTACAGTGTTTTATAATAAATAACTTAAACATCTATGAATGCAGAAATGCTTAACTAAATTATGGTATATATCTATATAATGGAAACCATGAAGCAATTAAAAATGGTGACATGTATATATGTGGACATGCAAAGATGTCCACATTATAGTAATTACGAGGAAAATCAAGTTACAATATGATATATGTATAGCTCTGTTAAAAAAGTCTGGGCCAGACACAGTGGCTCACTCCTGTAATCCTAGCACTCTGGGAAGCCGAGGCTGGAGGATCACTTGAGCTCAGGAGTTCAAGACCAGCCTGAGCAAGAGTGAGACCCTGTCTCTACTAAAAAAAAAAAAAAAAAAAAAAAAAAAAAAAAAAATAGAAAGAAATTAGCCAGACAACTAAAAACATATAAAAAAATTTAGCCAGGCATGGTGGCACATGCCTGTAGTCCCAGCTACTCAGCAGGCTGAAGCAGAAGGATTGCTCAAGCCCAGGAGTTTGAGGTTGCCATGAGTTAGGCTGACTCCACGGCACTCTAGCCTGGGTAACAGAGTGAGACTGTCTCAAAAAAAAAAAAAAAAAAAGAAATCTGAAAGGATATGAACAAAACTATTTATTATATATTATCTATCTCTGAGTGGTAGCAATATACAAATTATTTTTCTATGTTTTTGCTTACTGATATTTTCTTGTTTTTCTACTTCAATAACAAAAAAAGTCATATAAAAATAAGTTTACCAGACATAAGATTAGAATATGACCTAATGGAGAGAACACTTAAATACAGTAATGTGCCATTTTTATTTACCAAGAGTTATATTTATTGCTTACTTCAAAACATGAATACTTTGTAGCATATTTCAATTGCTATTCCATACAATTTATAACAAAAAAAACCAAAAGCGTGATCACATTAGATAGCGTTCCTTAAAAGTAAAGTTCACAGTACTTCTCCTTTCCCTGCAAGTGTCAATGTCTTTGGTCAAACACTGTCTCAGACTCAGTGTGAAATTCTCTCCCACTTGAGTGCTGACTTTTGGGAATGCTTCTGATTGTGTTGCTTTGCTTCGTGTTTTTGAATTAAGATTAGAAAATATTTCGATGATCATTTCACTTAAAAGTTCCAGTAAGAACAATCTGAAGAACAGGGAACTAAGACTCAGTGGAATATGTGTGAGCTCCAGATAGCTTTTCGTAAATCATCGTTCCTCCCTTTTTATTCAGCATTCTACACTTACTCTTAATTCTTTTTGTTCAAGGCTTTCACCATTCAGTGAAGCTTTAAGTCCCTCAAATATTAGCTATTCAGTAACAGTAGCACATCCGACTAAATGTCGATGGACCAGTATTTATGCTTTTCTGACTGTAGCAGTGTGGGTTTTAATTTCCTTGCAATCTTTGTCTTTTTGAACTCCCTTTGTTAATTTCAAAGGAATCCTTTCAATTTTAAATTTCATGTCATGTTTTACAACAGTAGATTGCTGTGAATGTAATCAGTCTTTTTACTTGGATGCTTTCAAAAACTGAAGAGTTTTTTTCTTGTTCATTACTGTCCTTTTGAAATGATTTTCTGTCACTATTGTATAAAATAGTTTAGATTCCCTAGTTCCTTGGATGACCATGTCCAAAACAATTTAAAGTAAACTATGTAGAAGATACATACCTTACTAATTATGCTAAAGGAAAAATGTGAATAAAAAGCTATTTTTTAAAACCAGACAGCTGTGGTGATAGGAATACCCCTCCTTTAGGCCAAGGTATTGGCGAGAAGTCCTGGATACCAGCCTTCATGAAAAATAGTTTTTTACAATACAGTCATGGCTATGTTATCATTTGTACATGCAGGCTATCAAATTCTTTGAATATAGCCTGCTTTCTTTTTCTTTTCTTTTTTTTTTCTTTTGTTACTAAAACCATTTTTCTATTGGTAGAGCAATTGCACACTTCAGCTTATATGATCCTAATGATGCATTCTGATTTTAGGGGAGAATGTGTTAATCTTAACAATGAAGTTTTCTTATACTACATTTTATTTTAAATAGCCTCATGCTATAGAAACACTATATATACCCTCTGTTCATCTCAGAACCTAACAGTAACTACTAGCATTTATGTAATGTTTTGTGGTTTCCAATGACATCCTAAAACTTCAGGTGGTAGATATATTTAAAAAACAAGTAAGTGGTTGTATATTACCTTTTGAAAGTCCAACTTCTCAGATGCCATAGCTAGTTTTAAAGACATGTGACACAAACTCACAACCCTTGTACTATAATTGTTTGTTAATGATTGAAATAATAATTTAGCAGGGTTTTAGTCCAATCAACATGCAGCCATTGAATACCTGGTATTTGCAGGTATTCGATGGTTCTGCACCAGCATAGAACTTAAAGGATATAAATAGGATTAACATTAACTGCTGCTTTCAAGAGGCTTACACTATAATAATTTTAAAACTAGTCACAATATAAAGTGGAATGGAAAGCATTCAATAGAAGTATACTTAAGGAAAAAAAAGAGGAGAGAACAATACATCTTGACAAGAAAGATCAAGGAAAGCTTTACAAACAGGTTCTAAGTCCCATCAAAAAGAGTCTTTTGAGAAAAAGAAACTACCAGAATTGTCCTTCAAAGAGATCTGCTTAGGAGGCTATGTTTTCATTCCATTGATGAAGCCAATAATCAAAATATATTAGACATTGCTTCTAGATCCTGTTTTGCATCACAGGATAATCAACCCCATTTCACTGAGGCCACCCTTTGTTTTTTCAATAGACTTTTGGCCAGTTAGTTCGAGGGAAGTCCCTTCAGAGGACTCAGGGCTTGGAGGCCACCTGGACCCTCTGGCCTCACCTCCATTTCTCTGTGATTTGTAGAGAGATGGAGAAAGGAGAGGTGTTTCTAGGAATTTGCAGACTTTTGCCTAAGGGAGCTATTTTGTCTGCCACTGAGCCTGGATGACCTGTAGAAGTACAGATACAATCAATGGTCCATGTGAAGAAGGCAGGCCTATCTTAAGTGGAAATATTTTGTCTTGGATAAGATAAGGATCTTCGGTAACATATGCTTTCATCCATTTTCTCTAAACTTGGCTGCATGGAAAAGATGGAAGAAAGAGGATCTACTTTTATTTTGTATATAATTGAAACAACCCAATCTTCTCAGTGAAGCATTTGTTGACATTGGGAAACTGGGGACAGAACATAAGCCTTTCATCCTCGATGTTAGATGCTCTCATCTCATCATGCCACCAGGGATGGAAAGGCATTTTCTTTCCTGTTCATGGCCACTATTACATACACAATCAATCAAAAGTAAAGGGCATGTCTAAAATAATTTGGAAGCACACTTTAATTTTATCCAATGTCCAATTCAAGGAGAGTGGACAAAAAAGAGAAGTACTAGAAAAGGTGGAAGAGAGAAGAGATAAGCAAAGAGGGTAAAGAAAGTAGAAAGGGTGACTTATGCAGAGGAGGAATATAGGAGGGGGAGAAGCCATAGACAGGGGAAGAAACACAAGTTCACAGTTCAAATGCTACACTCTCATCACTGCTTTTAAAGGTGCTAAGTTACAGAGGACCTTTGAAATGCCTTATACTATTCTGAATGGGATTCCATCAGAAATCCACAATGGGGGAAATTATTTCTTGGAACTGTGTTTGTTAAACTGGATTTCCAAACCCCATATACTTGAGGAAGGTGGGGCTTTGGGTCAAATTTGATGTTATCCATTTGGTGGTAATTTAAATTGTTAACATGAGCGTATTATGAATCGCCAAGATGACCACTTTATAACAGAATATTGTCTAGTAACTTCATGGCAGTGTTTACTTTTATATTCACTACTGGGTAGGTGTAAAATAGTATTGGGTTACTCTCATTCTCATGGGCTAATGATAAAAAGTAGTGGTTAACTTAATAAATGATGTATTTGTTCCAAGTAAAGGCCAAATGGTGTCATGTGTGCTTGTAAGAAGAAAGGTTTGAATAAAGAAATGTAGTGAGAGAATGGAGTGATTTCTGAGGCTAAGGTGCACTTAGTCTTAGATAGTAGGGGCACAAGGAACACAAGAAAGACCATCTTAGATAGAGATACCATAATTTCATTGCAAATGGCAATTCAGTTTCAACAAAAGGACATGATCCATCACATTACTATTATTTATTTGAATTTCATTTATAGTTTTAATTTAATTGAATTTAATTTGGATTTAAAATTGTATGAGGACCATAAGCATAAGATGTTTGTAACCTGGGCTGGGGTTGGCAGCTCACACCTGTAATCCTGGAACTCGGGGAGGCTGAGGCAGGAGGATTATTTGAGGCCAGGAGTTTGAGACCGCCTGAGCCGAGAAGGAGACCCCAGCACATGCCTGTAGTCCCAGCTACTCAGGAGGCTAATGCAGGAGAACCACTTGAGCCTAGGAGTTTGGGGTTTTAGTGAGTTCTGATGATGCCACTGCACTCTAGCCCAGGGTACAGAGCAAGACCCTATTGTTTGTAACTTGTTTTAAATTTTTATATACTTACATAACAGTATAGTAAACACAAACTTGGGCAAGTTTGTAAGTCTGGAGCAGTCGTATTTTAAAAGGGGTATGTTTATTACTCAAATTTAAGAAACACTGCTCTAAGGTAGCTAAATAATACCAAACTTTGGTAATAGTTTTAATAATATCAAACCAGAAAGTTCTTTGTAAGTTGAAAGAATATTTGACTATTGGTCAATACTTCATATGTATTTTATATATATGTATAGTTAATATATTTTGGAAAATGGGTCTTAATATCTTTAATTTTTTCTCCTAGCAGTTCTGAAAACAGATTGTTATTGGTAAAAAAATTGGCCATTTAAAATGTCTATTCAGTCTTTTGATAATATTAATTGAATGGGAGTATTGACAGGCAAAATAGTTATATATATTTTATATGTTTATATACTTATAAGTAAATTTGATATATATTTTTATATAAGTATAACTAAATAAAATATCTATGCATATATTTATATATCTAAACTAATTACCATAGATCAATCAATATAGAGATTGATATACATATATAAAACATGGTTCTTAGCTTTAAAAAGTTCAAAATATAGAAGGGGAGATGAATGTGAAAACATATAATTACAAAGAAATAGAAATAATTGCTATAATGGATACACGAACTGAAACAAAGAGGAGAACTAACTTTGCCTGGAGGAGAAAAAAGAGAATTCACTTAAATTAGGACTTATCATTACTCTCTCTGTTTTATAAATTAGAATATTCACACTCCAAAGTAAGAGGGGAACATCTATGTAAGGTTTTAAAATTTTATTTTATTAAGCAAACAGGCCTACAATAGTATTGAGAGTGTGATACAAGAATTTGCTATATAAGGCTGTGAAAACAGCCCAAGTGCCCATCAATCCAAGAATGGATCAATAAAATGTGGTATATGTATACCATGGAGTACTATTCAGCTCTAAGAAACAATGGTGATATAGCACATCTTATATTTTCCTGGTTAGAGCTGGAACCCATACTACTAAGTGAAGTATCCCAAGAATGGAAAAACAAGCACCAGATATATTCTCCAGCAAACTGGTATTAACTGAGTAGCACCTAAGTGGACACATAGGTGCTACAGTAATAGGGTATTGGGAAGGTGGGAGGGGGGAGGGGGGCGGGTATATACAAACATAATGAGTGAGATGTGCACCATCTGGGGGATGGTCATGATGGAGACTCAGACTTTTGGGGGGAGGGGGGGAAATGGGCATTTATTGAAACCTTAAAATCTGTACCCCCATAATATGCCAAAATAAAAAAAATAAAAACTGTAAAAAAAAAAAATAAATAAATACATAAAATGTTAAAAAAAAAAAAAGAATTTGCTATATAAAATAACAATTGCATAATGTAGCAAGGAAGTGTTGAAACTATCTTATTACATAAACCATTCTTTCATTTAATTGTATGGTAGTATACCGAAATAAAATGTAGTGACTAGATGATACACTAAACATAGGCATCATTTTATTCATTCATGCATTTGGGAAACTTTGTACCTTCTATGTGCAACATATTATGTAGGTACCAATGAGAAAATAAAGATTAATAAAGTACCATTCCTGCCTCAAGGAGATTACAACTTTGTAAGGGAAATAAAATGTACTCAAATGACTATAATCTAGAGTGGTTTGCGTCAAGAGTCCTTAGAGCTATACAACTAAAATATGATAGAGTTCAGAGAAAATGCTTAGTCTGGGTATCAAGGATGACATCTTGGGAGAACATGAATTTGAGTTGGATCATCAGGGGTAGGTGGGATTACTGTAGGTGGCTATCATGGATAGAGGGTGATTGTCCCAGATAAAAGAATCCTTTGAATCATATAAGCACATTTGTAGATGTGGGAAAAAGTAAGTCATATCTGAGCAACAGCAAATATTCTAGCTTGATTTGAGTATAAGAAACACAAAGCAGAGCTTTGGAACATGTTTTTTGAAAGATTAATTAGCGATAGGTGGCCTCAACCTCAGGAAAAACAAACAATTCTACAAACACTTATTTAGGGCTTGTAATAGCCCAGGAGTTGGGAATTCACATATGAATTAAATGAAGCCTATGCCCCTGGGAACTCAGACACAATCTTTGATATCTCAGAGACAGACATAGTGCAATGATTACAAAATCTGAGGGTAATGCTATAATGAAGATGCATACAAAGGACTGAGAACGATCATTTCTTGCTGGAGGAGTTAGAGAAAGCAGAGAGGAGATGCTATTTATTGTAGCTGGGTCTTGATAAATGAGTGCAGAAAAAAAAAAGAACATAATGTTTCCTCTGCATACAAAGTTCCAGAGACATGGGAGAGCTGGCTTAACCAAAGGACAAAGTGTGGTGTGATGTGGCTCTAGAGGGAAGTATTGGCAGTTGAGGCTGATAAGGAAGGTTGGGGTCAAAATGAGAAGGGCCTCGTGTGTTGTGCTAAGGAATTTTTAAATTACGTCTTGTCAGCCTATAATTTTCAATCTTTTGGGTTTGCAGCACATATTTAAATACTAAAATTTTTGATAGGACAGTGGAAAGAATGAAAAGTCTGGAAACATTAAACAAGCTGGCAGCAATTATAGCACAATCCATAGTATAGCACAGTGTCTATAAATGCATCCATAGTTACAGCACTATTCACTTGGTTAACCTTCATTCAGCATCATGTTTCGTTTGGAGTAGAGCTATTCAAACTGCACACTCTTGAATACTTGGAGGCGACATTCTTACAAGTTCCAGTAAGCACCAGATCATTCTCTTGGCATAGACTTGATGTTTCTCTATGCCTCTTTCCTCTTACTTGTAGGGAGTTGTACTCTACTTTAATACTCCACAAACTGCTCAGATCAGCATTCTGCTTGACAGAAATTGCTCTTGAAAGTTTGAATGCTGGCAAAATTGAATTTTACCTATTGATCAAAAGGTGGTAGGATGTTTGCAAAGCAGGCAAGGTATAGGAACAAGCACCATGTCTTACTGGATGAAAACCATTGCTGCAGGCAGTAGAGAGTCCTGAAAGACTTTGAAACAGGTGGATTCTGTAACTAAAGCCATGATTTGAGCAGATTAGTCAAACTGCCATTTACAAAATGGGTTGAAGGGAGGAGAGGCTGGGAGCTATGAAGCCATTTAAAGCCAAAACTATGACCAGAACTAAGATTTCAGCAGAAAGGGGGATTAGAAGCTCCCTTTGTTAAAGAAATATGGAATTTGGCAATTTGATTGAATGGGCAAGGGGTGTCATGAAAAGGAGTCAAAGATGGATGTGACATTTTATGCCTGGTTGAACAGAAGAATATTGGTGTGATTAATAGAGATAGAATAGTTGGGAATAAGAGCTATTTGGGATTACATGAAAAATGTGGCTGGGGTAATTGAGTTTTAAATGGTAGTTATAAATTAGCCAAGATTAATGATATCCTTTAGAATATTCTTATGGTTCTGATAAAAAGCTAGGGAAAGTGGATCTTGTCCAATATAACAATTCTATGTATTTTGGCTTTTTATTCATGGTGTTTCATGTATAATTTCCTTTAAATGCAATTTTATTTTTTAAAAACTAATTTACCTACAATTTTTTGTGGAACCCATTAATATGCAACATTCCCAACACTTATAGGCCTTAAGAAGGAGTATTCTGGGGGCTATACCTTCTGGGAACTGAAATGTTGCCAGTAGGTTAGTGGCTCTAAACTACTTGCCAATCTAGGGGTTCTGGTAAGTCTATGTCTCCTGAGAAACACATCTGTAAGACTGTTTCTATGATCCCTACCTTTCCATCCTGAGCTAAGACATGTGCAGATACTTCAGTACAGAACACAGAAAAGTACCAGCCTCTAGTAGGCCACCTTTAAGTAGAGCAGTAACCAGTGACTCTAATTTTGAGCCTATTATTTCTCTTACTACAAATGAGGAAGTGAAAAACAACTTTCACTGGTTAGTGATTTCCCCAATTTGAAAAAATGGAAACGAAACCCTAAGAGCAACCCAAACCCACAATTTAGTCGACTCAAGCAAAACTTGAGTAATTGGGTTAAAAAGGCTTTTCTTATGAGGCATAAACCAGAACCAGGAGCTCCAGATTTCTTTGTGGTGCCTCTGATGATGTCTTTGCCAGCTGTCCTCATAACCCATGTACCCAAGACGGCACAGGAGATGTTTTCATAGGCATTTATATCACTAGATCAGTTTGCAGCACAGAACATACCAAAACACACATCCTTGGCAGTCTAGAACCTTAGCCGTATTCCCTGTAGGAGCTGCCAGTGGGAACCAATAGGATGAGAGGAATTTGGAGTCTGAGGGAAAGTGAATGGGGAAGAGAGGGTATTGAGACTGGCAAGTTTTCTTTCCTTTTCCTGAGTTATTTTTGTTTTTGACAGCATTTTCCTCCGTCATCCACTTCTGAATCTAGGGTTCTCCAAATGAACTCTTTAATTAACAAAGATAATAGTTCAACACAATTTCACTTTCCTTTGCCCTTGATAATGAAGGTGTTGGTGAAGAGAGAGTTATAATTGGCACATGGAACTTTAAGTTAGAAGGCATTGTGCCGTTCTGGCTTTGCAGTGAAAAGAGCAGGTGGGGTGCATTAGCAATGCCACACTAAGTACCTGGGTAAAGCTCATGCAGATTATCTAACCTCCTCCCAGAGTCCGAAGGCACTGACCAAGCATTCTGATTTGAGCCACAATAAGAGCAGTATAGCATAGCTGATGAAACAATGAGGATATGTAGAATCCTTTTCTCCTGTGTTAGAAGGAAACTTATTTCCCCTCTACCCACATTGTTTGGTTAATGATGTTTCTATGGGGCTAGTTTTCCACTTTCAAATGTAGAATAAAATTAAGGGAAGCAGATTAAGATTTAATAAAATGTGTAGCGTTCTCTCAAGCCATTCCAAATATTGGAATGCTTTGGCAAAACTCACTGGCTTTATAGCTTTCTGCACAGACCAAGCTGTTTGGAGCATAAGCCTGTGTTACCGTCACCTTTGTACAACCTCACAGGTCACTGTGCCAGTAGGGGTCTATGTAGCCAGGGTCCTCCATTTAGCAAGGGTCCATTTCCAGCAGAACTGAGCCCTGTGCAGAAGATACCTGAAAAATAAAATAAAATGCACATTTCATAAAAACAAATCTGATTTCAATTAGAGCCTTTGAGTTCAGTTCTTAATTTAAATACAACTGTTTGACTTGTTTTGAAATGAGTAAATTGTTCTTCCTTCTTTCCCTCCCACTTGGGCAAGAGGAAGTGTTTCTTGTGTGGCTTGTTAGTGGGGTAGCTCTGGCTTCCATCTTGTAAGCCAACCTGTTGCCCTCCACTACAGAGATGTCCGTCATTTTATAATACCCTCACTTCTGGAGCTTTCTAATAGCTGCCTCTGCTTGCTACTTTGCATTTTCCCAATTTCTCTTCACGATCTCGTAACCAAGTGAGAGTCTATTTATTCATTTATTTTTTTCAGCCTATTAATGTACTGCCATGCCCTCTGGCTGCAAAAATATGATAAAATCACTGGGAAAAGAATTCAATAATTAATGAGAATTTTCCCTCCTCAGCTTACAACATTCAGAAAAAAATCTCAAAATGTGGACATAAACTTCAACCCTTAAGCACAGGAAACATACTGTTCTCTGGACTACAGAAAGAATGTTTTGAAAAGGAATGCTTTTTAAAGTCTAGGAATTGTTAACAGGATCATGGCAGCCAAATGTAATTGACGTGAGGACAGATTGGAAGAGCCTGATACTGTCACTTTTAGATTCTCTAAGGTCTTCAGAGCATTAATCATTTCAGGATCTCTTCTGACAAAAGGGCAGTCTCATTTTGTCTGCTCCATTTAAATGCCTCCAGTTTTAGTTAGGGCAAAAAGAAACAGCTATCAGAGCAGAGACCTTTACTGAACTCGGATATTTTCTTTTACTTGACAAACATCTTTCTGAACATCTCCCATGGGCCATAACACAGGCCATATTATAATAACATAACTTATTTTATTTGAGCAAATATTGTGGGATCACAGATAGAAGAGGCCACAAAGCCTGTCTGGAGAGATGAGGAACCGTCAAGGTCTGTGAAGATTCTGAGATTTTCCCCTACTTGCAAGCTAACCAGCAAGCTTGACAATGTTTCAGGGATGTTGGCAGAAGACCTGTGACTCCTAGGTCAGAGACAAATGACTGTAGTACTGATAGCACAGTGAGCAGTATAAGCACGATGTTGGTGCCAGGTCCCCATGACTCCCAAGAACCACGGGGCTGAGCAACGGCCATGGTGAAGAGTGGTCAGAGCCTTGTGGTCTTAGCATATAGCTGGAAACAATATGCAGATGCATACTCAAGACTCACAATGGATTGCTTCTTCTAGCAAAAACTTCACTGAGGGCTGTGATGAATACATACTTGATGAGAGCAAGAAGGACTCATTCCAGTTGAAAGGAACAGCATTTGCAAAGGCCCTGAGGCAGGAGAGACACTGAGCTGTTTCAGGAACAATGGTGGGTCTGGCATGATTGGGATGGTGGTCACAAGGCCACACAAGTAGGCTGGCACCCAGTCATTGAGGGCTTTGCATGCCACTGAGAATAAAGAGTGTGGCTTTTTGTTTCATTTTAACCTAACAAATTTCAGAACATTTTACACAGAGAAATAACATGATTGAATTTTATTTTCTATTATCTGATTGTAATGTTGGGGAGAATAGACTGGAATTAGTGATAAGCTCTGTGGGCCTTTTACTGGGTGCCCTTGAAACATCTCACTTTTTAAATTTTCTTTAAACTTCTTGCATTTTTTTCCCATTTTTTAAAGAATTCACTATCTATTCTATCCATTCTCACCTTCAGGGACCTCACACACTCACCTTCATGCCTGACAGCCCTCTCTCTTCAAATCATAGTGAATATGCTTGGATATGTGCCGATATATGGTAAAACTATTCCTAGTTAATTTACTGAATTTCTCAGTATTCTTAGAGTTGTAAACATGTTGTTTCCTGGGAACTTATCTACTTTTTTCATATGCCAATATTGTAGTAAGAATTTTTACTTGGCATGATATAATTTATAAATCCAAGTTTAAAAGGTAAATTTTAACATTCAATTTATTCAAATTAATACACACATACACTCTCTCTCTTGCTCTCTATTTCAAATAGTATTTATTTATTCCAAAAAGGAATCATACGAAAACAAGTATAAATGTGATATTTTAAGAGATTAGAAAATAAAAATTGACTACATTGAACATAAAGTCAAAATACAAAATGTTTTATTTTCTTGATGATTTTAAAATCCTTCCAAATTTTCAGAATGGGTAATGAAAATTTGATGCTTTGCATATGTAAAAACAATCACTGTTGTTTTGTATACCATTCTGCCCTTGCTTACCTGCTCATTTGAACAAAATTTCCTAATTGTTACTAAGACAAAAAAAAAAAAAAATCCTTCCAAATTTTGCAGTATATTCTGGGGCAGAAGCCATGATGATTATTTTTTAGGGCCCATTCTGGGAAAGTACTCTCAGATAGTCCTTGAATGAGTTTCTTGTTGACACTGTAACAAATTACAATGAATTTAGTGGCTTAAAACAACACAAATTTGTTCTATAATTATGGAGGTCAGAAGTCTGTAATCATTTTCACTGAGCTAATATCACAATATTGACAAGGTTGGTTCCTTCTGGAAGTTCTTGAAGGGGGGGATCTGTTTCCTTGCCTTTTTATTAGCTTCCAATGGCTGCATGTATTCCTCAGCTTGTGGTCTCTTCCTCCGTCTTCAAAGTAACATCACCCCAATCTCTGTTTCCTTCATCACATCTTCTCTGACTCCTCCTTTGCCTGTCTTAGAAGGATCATCTGATTATACCAGGCCCACTCAGATAATACAGAATAATCTCCTCAACTCAAGATCCTTAACCTAATCACATCTTCAAATTCTCTTTTGCTTTAGAAGGAAATATTCACAGGTTCTGAGAATTAGAAGGTAGAAATATGGGGTGGGGGTTTCTTATCCAGCCTACCACAATTCCTTTCTCCAATGACAGCATTGTGGGGTTTGTTTTTGTTTTTGAGACAGGGTCTAGCTCTGTTGCCCAGGCTTGAGTGCAGTGGCCTCATCATAGTTCATTGCAGCCTTGAACTCCTGGGCTCAAGGGATCCTCTTGCCTCAGCCACCTGAGTAGCTGGGACTATAGGCATGCACCACCACACGTGGTTAATTTTTAAATTTTTTAAAGAGGCATGTATGTGCGGTCTTCTCTCTATGTTGCCCAGGCTAGGGTTGAACTCCTGGCCTCAAGTGGTCTGCCCATCTCAAACTCCACAGCTGGGATTATAGATGCAAGCTACTGCACCCAAAATTACAGTTTTTCCCCTTTTCCACAGTTTTACTTGATTTGGGGTTACAACGGAGATGATTGGGCTCCCTAGACATGTCACCCATGTATTGATCTGTTTTAGAATAAGATTAGAATAAGAAGTTCTTGGAGCTGGGTTTCTGAGGGAATCCTCCTTCCCCAGAATGACTCATCTTTGAGTATGCTGGGCAGGTTCACTATCTCCATCTCTCACTTGCTAGGTGTAGCAGCCCCCATCTGTGCCCTACCCAGACTCTGCATCCTTTCCTTTCAGGGCATCCCGCCTTCGCCCTGCCAACGGCTGGTAGCTGCATCTTTTTGTCCGAAGGTCTGGAGCAGGGGTCCTCAAACTTTTTAAACAGGGGGCCAGTTCACTGTCCCTCAGACCGTTGGAGGGCCAGATTCTAGTTTAAAAAAAACCATGAACAAATTCCTATGCACACTGCACATATCTTCTTTTGAAGTAAAAAAACAAACAGGCAAAAACACCCGCATGTGGCCCGTGGTCCGCGGACGGTAGTTTGAGGACGCCTGGTGGAATTTGTTCCTCCTGTGCGCAGGACAGGCTGGAAATGCTATGGAAATTAATGCCCCATCCCCCAGCAGCCTTCACTCATGAATGGAATGAGTGTACAAATATTCCAGCCCCATCATTTCCTTTTTGCAACTTGTTTTATCCAGATATGATTCACATAACATAAAATTCATCATAGTAAAGTGCACTGTCCAGTGGTTTTAGTATATTCACAATGTTGTACAACCATCACCACTATTTAATTCCAGAACCTTTCTGTCCCCGCAAAAGAAAGCCCATACCTGTTGGTACCATCCTCTGTCTCTACTTCCTGTCTGTATGAATTGGCCTATTCTAGACATTCATAGAAGTAGAATCATACAATGCGTGGTCCCTCATTACTTAGAGGGATGACTTCAAGACACATGTTCAAGGCTGGTTCTCAGATTTTCCCCCAGGATTAAGCTCCAGTTGCCCACCGTGGTGGTGGCAATTAATTGGTGGCCTTTCCTTTCCCATCTCACTTGCCCACTTTCCCCCACTGTTTCTGGGATCACCTCTCAAAGAAAGTTTCCGCACGTGAAATCTTGCTTTGAGGTCTGCTTTTGGGGGAACCCAAACTAAAATTACTAGGTATATCAAGTTAATCCATTCATCAAATATACACTGAGCATTTACTGTGTGCTTAGCACATTGCTCATTGCTGGAGACACAGCACAAACAAGTCAGGCATTGGCCCTGCCCTCACGGAGGAGTGCGAGCAGAGAATAAAGGCATTAAGCAAATTACAAATGAGATGAGTGCTACAAAGGGGTGGCTGAGGGGAGGCTTTCTTAAGGATGAGACCTGAAGAATGGGAAGTAACCCGATAAAGAGGGTGTGGAAAATGTCCCGGGCACATGGACCCACTCCAAGAGAAGGGTGAGCCTGGTGCTTTGGGAGATTGCGAGAAACCGTATGATTCTTGCAGAAAGAGTTGACGTATAGTTGTGGTACTTACTTAACTCTACTATCAGGGAAGGGCTTGCTGTCCAGCTGTGGAGCACGCAGTCAGCAGACAGGCTACAGCTGTTAGCTCTTTCAGGTTGGCCTCAGCTCCTGACACACTTAGCACAACGCTACGCCCTTCCGGGAGCAGCCTGCGTCCGGTGACTGAGCAAGACAGGGATATAGAGGCCCAGCCTTGTGGCCTGGTGGAAGCCATTGTGCCAGGCAGTACTCACCCCAGAGTGCCTGGCTGAGTTTGTTGGGTCTGCATGGGAGTTCAATTGCTTCCTCAGTCCAATCCCGCCTCAGCTCCCTCCCCTTCGCAGGTGTTGACCCTTGGTAAATGTCTTGTTCCTCAAACTTCGAGTCAGAACATGCTTCCAGAGAGCCCAACCCCCAACAGCAGTGAAACAGGAAGGCTTTGTATCATGTGTGATAATATTACCATGCTTCTCCTAAAACACAGGGAGGTGGGGTGAGGGTCCTCGTGACCTGAGAGGGATGGAATATACTTACGGTGAGCAAGAGAGACTTTGGAGTCCTCACTGAAGTATTTGATAAGTTTGCAACGTGCAAGTTGAGAGATTCTGGAAGTCAGAGAACAACTCAGGGATGGGGGAGTGAGAATTTTTGACAAGCATCGACATTTTGGGGTGTACTTAAAATGTATTTTATTCTTTGTATGTATTTTTCTAAATTTGTCTCCAGGGATAACATTTGTATATGCCTATATAAATTAACCATACTAGTAATATGGCTGTTTGGATTTATGTGCTTTTATCCCTGGGATCTCCCAGGAATGTGAGCAAAAGGGAACTTCATAGACATTTTTTTTTTGTTTCCATAGAGGATAATATTAGATTCCATACTGCTGGAATTTAAAATTTTATGTTCCGTCTGGGTAGTAGACTTTTAAAATAATTAGATGCTACTCCAGTGAGTACTTTGAAAAGCATTAAAATATTAAATACCTTGATGAATGTTTAACTTACATTATGAGGGTATCTACACTCTTGTGTCCTTAGTTTAGGGTGTACCACTATGATCCAGTCTCCCCCAAGTACAGATACAGAAGCTCTTTCCCACCCTAACGGTACTGGGATGCCACAGTGATCTGTCCTCATTATGGATGTCTCGGAGGACATGGCTGGTGGCATGATTGTTGTTACTAGATAACCAGCGGCTACAAGGCAATTGAGTGGCCGCCCTGAGGAGCTCACTGAGGTACTGGAAGTGTCCCCATCTGGCTCAGCTCCTCATGACATCCCTTCCTGGCCCAGGTGCCCCCTGATTTGGAGACCCATCACAGGATGCAGTCCAGGCATCCCTGATCTAAGTCTGCCTTTTCCTGTCCCTTCCTCAGGTTCTGATGCCTCCCCTTAGATCAGATCAATGTCAAGTGCGCTTTTTCTCCTTGAGGGTGGGGGACAGGGTACTATCTTGAGGACTTCATAGGTGACTTCAGAGAAAAACATAGATAGTTTAAATTTCTTGCCATATAGCAAAATATGGCTTGATTATGTAAGACATGAAAGCAATTCCATTTACCTGAAGCTCTAGAACAAGCAAAACTTTTGTTTTTTTTCCTCTCTGAGACAGGATCTCACACTATTACCCAGGCTAGAGTACAGTGGTGTGATAATAGCTCTTTGCAAGCTTAAACTTCTGGTCTCATGTGATCCTTCTGCCTCAGCCTCCTGAGTAGCTGGGACTGCAGGCACACACCACCAAGCCCAGCTAATTTTAAAAATTTTTTTGTAGAGATGGGTGTCTCACTCTTAGGCTGGTCTCGAACTCCTGACCTCAAGCAATCCTCCCGTCTTGGCCCCCCAAGGTGTTAGGATTACAGTTGTGAGCCACCACACCCTGCCAGAACAAATAAAACTTCTCTGTGATAAAAATCAGAATAGTGGTTGGCTCTGGAGGGAGGATTGAGTGCAAAAGGGCACGACGATCTTTTCTAGCACGAAGGAAGTGTTCTTGATGGGAGCGGAGGTGTATGTTTGTCAAAACTAATTGAACTGTATATTTAAACTATGCATTTTATTTTATGTACATTTAAAGAGATAAGGCAGGATGACAGATAGTTCAAAAGTGAAAGCGAAATGACCATATAATAATAATTCAACAAAAACTTAGATTTCAAAGTGGTTTGTTTTTAATTTTCTGACTTAAATAGAACCAGTTATAGGAAAGGACCCATCATCAGCTTGCATCTCTGCTAAAAGACATAAAAACATTTTTATCCATATTTAATTATTTCTTGTTAGAAATTCAGAGCTTTGCATGAAATTAAGCTCTTCAAACAAAGGAAAAAAATTGCGTATTTCCTAAGTTAAAGTGAGGTGAGATTCGGTATACGTTTCTTTATCTTTTGTCAGTAGCTGACACACCCAGTGTTTCTATCTACAGAGTGGTCACAAAGTTTGAAAATATAGGTGACTCTTTGCCCTGTTTGACCGTGTTAAATGAACGCCAATTAGTGCCTGCAGTTGGAGAGGGAAGGTCACTTGGAGAGTACTGCCACATGACCCTGGCGTGGTAAGGAACTGTCAGGCTGATAATAGCTAAAATTGGAGTGAGTGACGGACGTAGCCCTGAGGAGTATGCTGCATGCTGGTCTGATCAGAACACTCTTGGGTATGGGTAGGAATACCAGAAAAAAAATTAGGACACAAGAATGAAAAGTTAAACGTAAATATCGGATAAGCAACAAATAATTTTCTAGCATAAGTATGCCTGGGATACTTCTATATCTCTTGCAAATGTGGGTATATGCATGGGACAAATGTGGGTATATGCATGGGACATACTTGCCAGGGACATAATTATACTAAAAGCTTATTTGTATTTTATATGATATTCAAATTTAATTGCGTGTTCGCCTGCATTTCCATATGCTAAGTCTGGAAAGTGTGGGTTATGCTAAAAGGGCAGGTTTCTTCCCCCATTCCCAGTGAAAATCAGAAACAAATAACGTGAGCCAGTGGTTCTCAAACTTTAGCTTGCATCAGAATCACCCGTAGAGCTTGTTAAAACCCAGATTATTAGTCAGAATTTCTGATTCACTAAGTCTCAGGTGAGGTCCTGAAAACAGGCATTTTTAACATTCTTAGTCTTTGCTGATCTTGCTGATTCTAGGGATCACATCTGAGAACTGCTTATCTGAGGCAATGCATTACAGACGCATGTGCAGGTATTGCTAGAAATGCCGTGTTACTGTTTCCTGCTCATTGTGATTCTGCCCAGCACATTCAACTATGCATCACTAATGAGGGACAATGTAGCAAACATATCATGTATTGTAATGTAGTATCAATAAACTATTTATTATGCATAGCTGCTTATGTTTCCAGACTTTATGGCCTCTCTATAGGTAAGTTGTTTGAGGGAGAAATTAAAATCCCATATTAAAATCAGAATAGAATTAAAATTTTGATAAACCCATAAAATAATAATATCAGAGAACCTTTGTTAAATTATATACCAAATAAATATTTAATAAGGCGAGATACTCAGGAATTTTATTTATATTTTATTAAACACACAATTTCCACAGCAAATTATTTATAAACAGAGCCTCCATACAGCCTCAGTTTGGAGTAGCCAGAATGGAGTTTCCACACCATGACTTTTCCAGGGACCTGGTCATCTTGGAGAAGGATAGAAGAGGCATTCACTTGCACTATTTATAGAACAGGAAAAATACTGAAATGTTCTGAAGTAACTTGGAAGCTGACATTTATATTTCCACCATCAAGATTTTGTATTTTTGTTTTATTACTTTTATATTTATTGGTCTATTGATTTGGATTTCCTCTTTTGAGGGAGGGAGGTACACAGGAGAGAAATACATAGGGAAAGAATGAGGGAAGGGTACTACAAAGTTTTGCTTTGTGTCTTGAGTCCTTTGGCCACTGTTTGAAAATCCTTGATCTACCACAAATACATGTAGAATCTGAGAACTACCTTAAGAGATATACAGAAATATGTCTGTGATTTGCTTTAAAATACTGCAATAAGAAAAAAAGTTGGATGAAAGATGAAATCAGCCCGGCAAAATAAAATGTTAGTAATTGTTGAAACTGAGTGACAGGGTTGATTATACTGTATGACCTTTGTGTGTGTCTTAAAATTTCAATAATAAGTTAAAAGTGTAAGGATTTGGCCTGTATTCTCACCTTTGTCACTAATAGAACAAGAGACCATATTAAAATCACTTAGATATTCTGTGTCTCAATTTGTATAAATGATCATATAGCAATTAATCAATTAGCAAGTAATTATTGAGCTTGGCTTACTGCATAGGTAGCAATCTGATGTTACTGTCTAAATTTCCAGGGTTGTTGTCAGATTACTGAAAAGTATAAAGTGCCTTAAAAATGTTAACTATTTTTCAAGTATTATCACAAGAACCATTGTTTAAATTCTTGAGTACAAATGCTTGGAGCATGGATCTTTGGTAAATGAAGGAAGGTTCCTGAATGAAGCCTTCTCTTTTTTTCATGTTTAAGAATAGTTATTTAGGTTAGGTATCTGCTGAGATAGCAGCTGCTCAGACTCCTACGTTGAGAAAAGGACGGGGAAAAAAAAGTAATACGTTACACATCTTGGCTTTTTTTATGTTTCTGAGGAGAGAGCAAAACAACCTTTAAGATTTCTAAATACCATCTGTGTCTACTACACGGTAATATAATTTAATTTGGACTCTTTTGTGGTCAATTTCCCAAAAGGCAGGTAAATATACAAGGAAAAAATTTTTTACTTTTTGTTTTATTTTAGCGTATTATGGGGGTACAAGTGTTAAGGTTACTTATATTGCCCATGCCCCCCTCCCCCCTCGAGTAAGAGCTTCAAGTGTGTCCATCCCCCAAACGTTGCACATCTTACTCGTTGTGGTTGAATATACCCCTCCCCTCCTCCCCCCTCCCACCCTCCCGACACCCGATAAATGTTACTCCTATATGTCCACTTAGGTGTTGATCCGTTGATACTAATTTGCTGGTGAGTGCATGTGGTGCTGGTTTTTCCATTCTTGAGATACTTCACTTAGTAGAATGGGTTCCAGCACAAGGCATAGTGCTGGAATAGGGATGATGACACCCCCTTTCTTATTTATAGACTTGAAGCCACGGGCCTGGTTTATAAAAGTCCAGAAATGGCCTGTCACCTGAAGGCCTGGGGAATGAGTGTGTGACTCCACACCCGGCTATCAGAGGAGGGGTAGACCGCACACGCTGCACATCCCCGATGGGCGCAGAAGCAGCAGGCGACACAGAGCGACCGCAAACTGGGACGAGGATGTGGCTTGCACAGCAGTTAGAGGTGGGGTAGACGTGGGGATGATACGATAAGTGCAGGGTGTACTTGTCCTCCTGAATCATTAGAGATTCGTTCCTGTGGTTATTAAGCAATTATTCCCTGCTGGAAGGTGCATTTTGCGCAGTGTTAAAATTCTTTCATGCTGTGGTGTGTCTGAGCTCCCTGTACCTGCTCCCACATACGGTTAGATGTGTGCCCCTCGGGGCGTACCAGAGAGGCTAGTTTTGGTAGGAAGAGTGGAGACAAACCTGGAGTTTGAGACCTAACCTGGAAAGGCTGGCAGGATGTGGGAGCTTCAGCGGGAGGTGGAGATGGAAGTTGGGGGGTTTCCTGGGCAGTGTGAGTCAACAGAAGGTGCTGGCTGCCCAGAGGGGACAGAGAAGTTGCCAAGAAAGTATCTTCTCTACAAGTGCGCTTGGGGATTACCTTGATGGGAGACAGTATGAATAACACAGTAGTTGCTCAAGAAACATTTACTGAACAAATGCCCCAATTCCCCTGGGACATGGATTTTTCTCGGGCAGGTTGCTTGTTTGCCATGTACACAGAGTGGTAAGTGTATCCAATAACTATTTTGGATACTTTAGGCTTTGAAGAATAAAATCCTTATTACCCCAAAGTGCTAAATAGGGATATTACCTCCCATTAAAAAGCCTGTATTTAAATGATTTCCTCCTTCTTTTAGAGGAGATATTTATTGAAACACTTTTTCCCCTCAAGTTGGCATACTTTGTCAACAAGTGTGCTAATTAAGCAAGTAGCTTGAATGTGAGGAAAGTGGATCAAGGTGGAATCCTAATGATTTACCCATAATCAATAAAGGTCACAATCACAGAAGATCTCTGCATACTTTTATTAGGTTAATATCTTTTCCTCCAGTGAAAGGTTTACCTACAATCTCTACCTTATATTTTTGGATATTTGTGGAATTGAGAAAACCTCGCTTAGCATAGGCAATGTGGGCTCAGGTACTTTGCGACTGTTTTCTATATGTTACTTTTTAAAAATCCTCACAATACACCTGTAATACAGGTTTTGGTATTCCCATTTTACAGACAAAAACTAAAAGAGGCTTCCTCTGGAGTACAACTTAGAGACCCAGTACTGCCAATCAGAACCTTTTCTTGTTTTCTAAATGTAAAGCCAAGCATACTGTCATCTCATTCTGCTTTCTCTTTACAAGAGGAATTCCAGTTGGAATTTTGAAAACACCTATTGCGTGATCTACTTTTACCATTTTAATTAACCTTCTGGAAACAAACCTTACATTTTTTTTCTTAGTGATCTAGAACTAAAAGCCACAGATTAAAATCTACATTATCCTGCAAATAATGCTTAGCCTAAATATAAAATTAGTGTAGTATGGAAAACTGAAGCATCATTTTCATATTCAGCCCCTTAGGGTTTTAATTAAACGTATTGTGTGGTACAGATTGAGTATCCTTTACATGAAATGCTTGGAACCAGAAGTGTTTTGGATTTGGGGATGTTTGCATATACATAATGAGATCTGTTGAGAATAGGACTCAAGTCTAAATGCAAAATTCATTTGTTCCATGCACACTTCGTACACATAGCTTGAAGGCAACTTTAAACAATGGTTTTAATAATTTTATACACATTTCCACACATGAGATCAGGTGTGAAATTTTCCACTTGTGGTGTCATAGTGCTCAAAAAGTTTCGAATTTTGGAGCATTTTGGATTTTGGATTTTCAGACTTGGGATGCTCAACCTGTATGAGAAATTCGTGCTGGCTGATGAAGTAGAATAGGAGTTTATTATATGGATATTTAGGAGAGATACAGCCGAAGGGGTAGGGTCCAGGATAATGTCCAACTACAGGCTGCAGAACTGGTCTGATGAGTTTAACTTTGGCCCCCAGTACTGCCCCATAGGCCCTAAGGGCCACTGCTGCTCCCACCCCTCCACAAAGCCACGCTGCCATTTCTGCAGCAGGAACTTGGCTGGCATTTGTGCCACCACAAGGATTCTGTGTGGCATCGCCTTCCTTGAATTGCTTACTCCCCCCCCCCCCCCCGCCTAAAATTTCCTATATATTTATTTATCGTGGTAAGAACATTTACTGTGAATCTACCTTCTTAAATATTTTTAATTGTCAACAATCCAGTATTGTTGACTATAGGCACGATGTTGTGTGGTAGGTCTCTAAAACTTATTCATGTTGCATAGCTGAAACTTTAAATCCATTGAATAGCAACTCTCACTTCTGAATGAATTCTTATTGCTTAAACCACGTGCCTGTATTCTGCAAAAGACAGTGGGGAACCACATTTTCTCAGTTCTGTCTTAGCAAGGCAGCATTCCTAAGATTTCATATTCTTAGGCCCGGTGAAGGGCATTTACAGGTGCTGGCCATACAGAAATTATAGCAAATGTCCACTACAGGTTTTAGTGTTAACCAAACTAGGATCCAAATGGTTCATCCCAAAATAATGATGTATTTGAAAGAATATGGCCCAGTAATTTAAAAATGTCGAATTCTTTGAACATCACGAAAACAATATATAATCTTTAGCAATGATTCTTAAAATTCCCTTTCTTTACACTCCTCCAATATTCTACAAACTGCAACTGCCCGTGCCTCCTCCCCCAAAGCCTCTTGGGAAATTCCCATTCCTTGTCTGAAGACCCTCTTTCTCCCCTCTGGCTTTCCTCCCCTCTCCTCCCAATTTCCCACTGCAAAATCTCAAGAACTGGTCTAAAAAACAGAGCCCCTTGAAGGGAGGCAGAGGAAAGAGATTAAGGCAGGCAAAACTAGAATTCTCTTTGTATGGAAGGAAAGAGAAGAGAAAGATACTGGTATGCTAAAAGTTTGTAACCTGTCATAGGATGGACACTTTTACTAGTGATATTTAAGCACTACTTAGAATAATTGACTTGTCTTAACAAAATATGCAGATTATTATAAAATCTGTGGTTGCAATGTTGACTGTGGTTAAAAGTGTGTTCTATAGGAGAGCAGTTTGACTAAAAATAATAAATAAAAAGGAAAAGACTCTCAAGTGTTTTAAAGGAAAGATAAAGTCTATTGTTCAAATTTATGAGTTTAAAAAGAAAATTAATTTGATTCCAAGTTCCCAGTAGAGGATTAATTCTTTAGGAGTAAATTCTACTCGGTTACTATTATTGTCACAGATAGTTGATTATTTGATGCTCCTGGTTAGCCCAGTGCTACCCCTTTAGGATATTCTCATGTATCTCTCTTGATAGTCTGTGACAGATGAAATGACACTTACTTCAAATATTCATTGTTTTATGAAATTTTGTTGACCCTTACACAAAGCCATTAAACTGTCTTTTCACGTTTGCTGCTCTGCCAAATGAAAACTTTACACAATATTTCAGGCCAATATTGCTTGAGACAGACAGCTGGATCCAAACACATCCAGCAATACAATTTCTGCTTAGCAGATATCAGATTGTTTGCCTTAGAATATTGAATACAGCTCTAAATTACTGAAGAATTCTGTGTAGGATAGCAGGGATTTGTGCCTCTGCCAAAAATATAGCTATAACAGAAATTCAATAATTGAACCTAACACCAGTCATTTGGTTGTTGCAAATTACTTCTTCTAGAGCATATATGCTGGACTGCTGGCTCACTCTCATGGAGGGGCTAGATGTTAGTTACCTTTCAATTCTTCCTAACTGGGGAAGCATTTACTCGAGTCAGTCTAAAACTTAGAGCACACTATTACAGTGTTATATGGTAGGTCATGAAGCTAGCCTCCTAGTGTAACTCATAACTAAATTATAAGGCTAATAGTAATAATACTCCAGCATACATTCTATATATAATGTCTTAAGTTGTAATTGGGTGCCTCACCTAGCCTGGGCTGGTGAAACAAGGATGGATATTCTGTGCAGAGACTCCCAGAGGGCATCTACTGGGGAAAGAGGAAGTAGTCCTACAAGTCATAACTGTAGAAACATGCTTGGGGGTTGGGAATGAGAACTTAATTAGGGTCTGCCTTACAAGATCTTCAAATTGCCTCATTTTCATGTGGGTCATTCAGATGTCTTAGCAGTTCTCAGTGCAATGTGTTTTGTGAAGTATATTAGGTATTCAGTGTAGCTGTTTTCAGGTTTATTATGCAATAATCTGATTCTGATTCATGAAAATATTTAATTAAATACAATTGCTTGTGTAATTACTGTGCTTAATCTACAGCATACTTTAATTAACACTGCACAGAATTCTGATTTAATCAATTAGATTTGATCTAGTATAACTTAGCTGAAAATACTTTTTCATGATGCAGCAGCCCCAAAATAATTATTGAGACCTAAGGTAATACACGATGCTGACTAAAACTAACAGATTTTCTATGTTAAGAAGAACATATAATTTGAACTATAATGTTTTTATTTTAAAAAGTAAACTCTAATGAGTAGCTTATTCTGTTTTCATTAGTAGTCTATTAAAAAAAAACTCCTGGGGAGTGTTAGAACTGAAAAAGTATGTTTTATTTTTGTGTCTATTGCCTAATAAATAGCCTTGGGAACAAAAGATTAAACTCAAGCAAGATTCACTGCTTTTTGGCTTTGTAAATAGAAAAGCTATGCTGAAGTTCTAACCCCCAGTACCTCAGAATGTGACCTTATTTGGAAATGGGGTCACTGCAGATGTAATTAGTTAGGATGAGGTCATACTGGAGTAGGGTGGGCCCCTGATCCAATACGCCCTTTTAAGAACATGGCCATGGGAAGACCTACACACAGAACAGTATGTGAGTCCAAGGCAGAGAGCAGAGCTAATGCAGCTGCAAGCCAAGGAATGCTAAAAATTGCTGGCAATTGACCAGTAGCTGAGAAGAGGCAAGGAAGGATTCCCCTACAAGTTTCAGATGGAGCATGACCCTGCTCTCACCTTGACTTTGGACTGCTAGCCTCTAGAACTGTGAGACAATAAATTGGTGTTGTTTTAAGCCACCCAATTTGTAGTACTTTGTTTTAGCAGCCCAAAGAAACTAAAATCTTCACTAAAACTGAATTGAGAACTAAAACTCAACCGGAATTTACAAAATTGCTTTTTATAATAGTAGGGGGAAAAAGTATCTTGCCAAACTATTTTTAAAAATGCATGTGCTGTTTTTAGTTGAAGTAAATTTTTATATTCTTCAGTATTGACATAAATATAACAGTTTTGTTCTTCACACACAGCAGCTAGCAGAGTGCCCTGCACATAAATCATCCCACGGGACATTTTGTGGCTTAGTTTAAAAAAGATTAAAAATGAAAATAGCCCCTAAGTATTAAAACACCCACTTATAGAACTTGATCCATAAAATATATATGGTGCTACTGAAATGTGAGAGTAATCATTGAAAAGAATTTGCATGGGGTTCATCAAGGCAAAGTTTCATCTTGAATTTATATGTGGATAATAAAGAAACTATGTACCCTGCAGTCTGTGGATTATTCAGATTCTTTTAAGTTGCCCTTACTTTGACTTTGAAAAAAACGCTCTTAGCAGCAACACTATGTGATGTGCTGGGACAAATAAAAGAATATAAATTTTAGTTCTTGGTATTAACTTGCTCATAGATTTTATTACATAGAGTATGGTAAGGATAGAAATTACAAATATAATGAAAATGAATTTGGGGGGTTATCTATAAATTTTTTGATTTTTTTTTATCCCCTAAATATCCAAGAGTTGATTATTTTGTTGTCACAAAAGTGATGATGTTTAATGGAAAGACATCAATAGATGCCAGCAAAGGATCTGGATACAGAGCAAGGACTATGGCAGCACGCTCCCAATCAAAGCAGAAAGTTTCCTGGCAGTAAAGTCCATGAAAGTAACCAGATACCAGCTGATTGGTGCGCATTTTGTCAGGGCCTTTGAGAAAGCAGCACCTTTCAAGTCTTGGAGGTCTTTCATAAAGCCTCCAGCCCCTCCTGATTGTTCTGCACACTTTGGCTTTTGCCTATTTTACTGGTAGAAATAACTATTATAATACAACCCCCCATTCCCAGGTCATGTGTGTGTGAGCTAAATGGATGAATCGAAGTTAAATTTCCAGGTGCACTATTCCTTAGCAGGATCGAGCCTCAACCCTGCCTGAGATCCATTTCTGCAGATAGAGAACTGGGACTACGAGAAAAAAAGATAAATTACATTGGTAAAACATAGACAAAACTAATTTTTACTGATTGTTTACAATACTCTAGTACTAGAGTTAGGCACTCCACATGTAATTTCATTTAATATTTCTTCTAATTTAATTCTGATATTTTTTATTGAAATAATATACATACATTTTATTAACATCAAACAGACTGGGTGGTAAGTAGTTGGGAGTTTGTTTTTAAAAATTATCATTTTCCTTTAAAAGGATATACTCTTTGGCATGTATATTTCATCATTTAAAAAATAAAACCAGTTAACAAGGCTTATATTAAAAACAAGAGGCCTGTGCTCCATCCCTTCTTAGTAATTAATCACTCCTTACTTATTCCCTCTTATTAATCCAATATTTTTTCATCTTTTTAGTTATTTCTTCTAGTATTTCCTTTCTTATGCCTACGTAACATGCATATACAGATATTTCTTGATTTTTCAGTCTTAGAGATTATCCCATTGACTTCCTTTTATGGAAGACGAGGATTTAGCTCTCCTATTCTCCCTCTTCTCACTTACAATATTTCACTTCTTCCTATCTTTCTGATATATTTATGTCATAATTTTTTATAAAATCAATATTTAGGGCTAACATTATTTTGACTATGTAAGTATTATTTATAGCTAAGTCACACATAGTATACTATGGTTCTATTTCTTCTCTTGTATAACTCATTGTTTTCGCTAGTTAACAAATACTTTGTTTTAGTTTCCTTGGTTTCTGTACTTTGATTACTAATTCATCCCCAAATTCTCTAATGTAAGTAAAAAACGACTCTGAACTTATTAGTTTTGTTTCACATTTATCTTGGGGGGGGGGATTTCATCTGAAGTCTTCATTTCTTTTCCTCCAAGTTAGTTGTTCTGTAAATCTGACATTTAGCTGGAACTTGGGACTTTTCCCTTCATTGAGATTTTTTCCCCCTGCCTGTCTCCTCTGTTGGATTGCCTGTGTTCCTGGGTCCTTAATCTTTCTCTTGGTACACGCCCTCACGTTGGTAGGTCACATCCTCTAGGAATTTCCTGAGAGAGGTAAATAACTTAGGACCTCACTTTTATGAAAACATCTAGATTCTACCCTCAGATTTCTTCGATACTTTTGGTGGGTGTAGATTTTATGTATACTTTTCCCTCAAAACGCTGAAGGTATGTTTCCATGGTCTCCGAGCCGTAAAGGTGCCCTGGAGAAGTTTCCTGCTTCTCTATGCCTCATTCTGTTGTCCGTGTTTTCCCCCTTCTGGAATTTTTAAGGCTCCATCCCTTTATCCTGGTGTTCATGACATGCCTTGGGCAGACAAATCCCCTAAGAGGATTTATACTGGATTCTAACAAATGCTTTGGGGGTTTTACCAGTCTGGGATTAATCTGAATTAGATTCTTGGCTAGCAGTTTATCAGACCATTTAGCTAGTCTGAATTTGGGCCACAAACCTTTGTGAGGGACAACTCGTGGTTTCAAATTCTCAGTGGCAATTTCTCTCCCCTCTAATTTTGCCAGAATTTGAAAAAGTCAATTTTCCTTGTGGTCCATTAGAAGTAGTATGGAGGTTTATTTCTAATTTACCCTACACTGAAGGAATAGCCCTTTGGAATTCTGGTGGAAGGGGAGTCCCAGTGCAGAACAGCCCTGAGCTTTGCCGTCTGACCCCACTCTTCAAAGTGCTGTGAAAAATCAATGTCTGTCCTTTGCTCGTTTGACAAAAGCTCTCAGGATAACAGTGTACCACTTACCTTTCTAGGTTTCTGTTTTTACTCAATGCTTGCTCTGACATTTCCTTGCTTTTTTGTCTGATGACTTCAAGATCGTTTAAAAAGTTATATTTTGTTGAGAAGTTTTAGTTATTTCCATCAGTCTAGATACCTATCCTGTCATGGTCCTGGAAAAGGAAGGCTATGTGACATATCTGAGCCTCAATTTCCTCATTTGAAAAATGAGGATAATAGTAGTACCTACCTCATGGTGTTGTGAGGAATGAGTGATATTATTAGTGTAAAGCTCTTAACTGTGCAGCTGGCACCTTAATTAATGTTTACTTATCTTTTCTAAAGTGGCATTCTCTGAGTCTAAATGTAAGTTGCTCTATCTTGCTATATTTTTACAGGTATTGATAAATTGTGTGTTTAACATATGAAGAAATATAGCTGGTTCTTTCCATTTAAAAAATTTCCATTTCCAATGAGAACCAAATTATTAAACATTATTACTAGCCTAGATCTTAATTGAGAACATGAAGTTTATTGAAGGGAAAGCCTCGATTAATTTGTATACTTCTAGAGACAAAGAAATTTGAAAACATCCCCTCCCTCTGTAATCAAATAAGACTGTAAACAAATATAAAATGGATGTTTTCTCTTATAACAAAGCAGGCTATGCCCTCATTTTTATGGGTTACTGTTGCCGCAAAGTGTCAAATTGCATGAGAAGATCTTTTTAAAGTCCATAGATAAATTCGCTCTAAGCGGCTACCCTTCTCTTTAGAAACAATTTCCACCCAGCGCCAAGTAGCTCTTGCTCAGATCAGCTTGCTCTCTCTGGCAGCTGATCTGACCTGTAGGCTTCCTCAGGGACACTTCTTTAGCAGGTGCATTGTGATATTCTTCACAGCCAGCATGGTTTCTGTACAGGTGGGTTTGATGAGCATCTCTGGGAGTAAAAATCCAAAATGTCCAGTGTCACGTAGTTCAAAAGCAAATGCGTAGGGTATTCCATTTTTGTAGGCCCAATCCATTGAGCTACCAGAGCTCACATCTAAAAGTTAGAAGAAAAAGAAAAAGATCAGCCTTACTAAAGAGTCTGCATTTTTTTTTTTTTTTGAGACAGAGTCTCACTCTCTTGCTTCTTGCCTGGGCTACTGTGCAGTTTCATGATCATAGCTCACTGCAACCTCAAATTCCTGGACTCAAGCGATTCTCCTGCCTCAGACTCCTGAGTAGCTGGGACTACAGATGCTGCCATCATGCCTGGCTAATTTATTTTTTGTAGAGATGGGGTCTTGCCATGTTGCCCAGGCTGGTCTCCAATTCTTGGCCTCAAGTGATCCTCCTTCATCAGCCTCCCAAAGTGCTGGGATTGTAGGTGTGAACCACTGCAACTGGCCATTTTTCTAAATGTATATACAGTATAGTACTTGCTTATTAAGTTATGTTACATCCTTCCAATTAAATACTGCTTCAATAAGAATGATTTAACAGGAGTTCCGTGGCATTTGGCCCATGGAACCTATAAATCAGACCTGCTGTCATCTTTGAGGATCTAGTCTATGTATTAATGTTTTACCAGTTTGATGAGCTCCACATTTCTCAACCTCAATTCCAATAACATTTATCTTCACCCTCACTTTATTCACCTATAAATAATCTACAATGTGGACTTTTTTTGTTTTTCAGTTCTTACCACTCAGTTCTTCTTCACTTCCAAGGTCTAGAATATTAAAATTCTATTCCCAGAGAACCTCCTCATTTCTCCTGCCTCCCCTGTGTTTCCACTCCTGCTGACCTTGTTCTTGGACTTTACCCTTCAGTTTCTATATTCCTTGCTGCCTTCTTGTGGTTTCATTTGACTGTCCACTCGACCACAGTCAATCATTTCACTGAATTTCTCACCAGACCCTCAAAATGCCACATCCCTATCCTTTTCCTGCCTTTTTTTTTTTTTTTGGCTCATCTTCAATCTTTATCCCAATTTTTCTGCTTTCAATTGGTGAAGGAGCTAGAGAAAGTTCTTGTTGAATAGATATCCTATAAAGTTACACTATCTAATTACTGAAGTCAGGCCAAGACGGAAGGATCACTTGAGTCCAAGAGTTTGAGAGCAGCTTGGGCAACATAGCAAGACCCCATCTCCACAAAAAATAAATTTAAACAAATATAAAATGGATGTAGTCCCATCTACTTGGGAGGCTGAGGCAGGAGGATCACTTGAGCCCAGGAGTTGGAGGCTGCAGTGAGTTATGACGATGCCACTGCACTCCAGCTTATGTGATGAAAAGAGACCCTGTCTCTCTAAAAGAAAAGGAAAATCACTGTCTTTTTATACCTCCAATGCTGCTCTAGGCTCCTTTTTCTAGTCCTTCACTTATTGAAACTTTCCCATTCTCTACTCATCCAACTCCTCACTTTCCCCTGTCCCCCATACTCTAGATGATTACCCTATCACCTCCTCTATTGACATCAGAGCTCCCTGACTTTTCTCCTTCATGCTCAAAGAAAGAAATGCTGCTTGTCTTTTACATGCATCCTCTCTTTCTCTTTTTTTGAGACAGAGTCTCGCTGTGTCACCCAGGCTAGAGTGCTGTAGTGTCATCATAGCTCACTGCAACCTAAAACTCCTGGGCTTAAGTGACCTTCCTAGTCTGACTGGCACAATTCGAACATAGTAAGCCATAGGGCTAAGGTGATGGCTGCTACACTCATGATTTAGTTCTAACTTCCCCCACCTGATTGGAGCCACTACTGCACGAGGCTGGTTGGTGAGAGTTTATGGGGGTCAAGTACGCCAGCCTATTATCAGCTTTTGACAATGTTCACTGTGTTTCTGTTTGAAGTAGAATTTGTGAATAGTTGCACAGCTCAACAGTATTTTTTAATTCTGTCTGTTTAACAGCCCATAATGTCAAAGAAGACCAGAGAATGCTGAAGGAAGAAAACAGATTTTTTAATGAAGATTGGAAATTCAGTATGATCTTGTTTCTGCTAAAGATAAGATGATTTGCTTGGTTTGTAATACTGCAATATCAGCATTAAAGAAATTAAATGCTCATGAGCATTATAACACTCATAAAGGCCACAAATATTTTAAATTACAGGGAGACATACAAAAGGTTGTATTGCAGAAATTAAAAGATGAAAAGCAAAAGCAAAGATTATTCTTTCAAACAATAATAAGACCTGGAAATGATGCCACTGAAGCAACTTAAAAGTACCTTATATACTTGGGGAAAAAGGGAAGCCATTTGGTGATGCAGAAACTATGAAAGAATGCAATGTCAAAGTTGTAGGATGCTTAGAGCCCAATAATGTTTCAAAGTACAAACAACTGCCTCTTTCAAGGAGAACCATAATTGATTGGCATTATGAATTAGCCTTCAACTTAACGGAACAACTTCATGCAATATTTCAAAAGGAAAATACATATTATTCAATCGGTTTGGATGAATCAATTGATACTACTGACTTAGCACAGGTTTATACTTCTTTCAGGTCATAACGGAAGATTTCCTTTGCTATGAAGAGTTACTCACTTGGGCACTCTTGCAAACAAAACACGGGGACTAGATATCTTTGACAACTTTCAAGGTAAATGTCATGAAATTGAACTGAACTTGGTAAATTTATCAAGTGTAAAGGTGGTGCACCTTCCATGACAGGAAAACATGAAGGGTTTATTACATAGTTAAAAAAAAGTATTAACAGATCCAGATGCTCTCATTTCTTTTTGTTGTGTGTTGCATCAGCAAAGTCTCTGTGTTAAAGCTACTATTTTAAGTGACACTTTGCAACAAGTTATAAGTGGTGTTAACTATATTGGTGCAAATGTAACATGGCATCATCAGGTCATAGCATCATGCTAAGGTTGACTGATGAGGTATTCAGTGTGGATTTGCCATATCATTCTAAGGTGCATCGGCTATTGCAAGGATGGTGTTAGCCAAAATTTTATCTCTGTGAGAACAGATAGTTAAATGTTATGAAGAACAGAATCACCAATGTGAATTATTGAAAGAAGATTTCTATAAGAATGCAGCATTTCTGTGTGATAGCATAGCAAATCAAAACTACTTGAATATTTCTTTGCAAGGTAAAACTAAGTCTATGTATGATATGTGGCAAAAAATGCAAGCATCTTGAAAAATGCTATCCTTTTTTCTAAACACTTCTTCAAAAGCAGATTTCAGATGAACATTTTCTCCACTTAGCAAAGGTCATAGATGAGCAGGATGATGTATGTGAATCATTTGAAGAATACGCAGCTGTTACAGACTTATTAATTGGAGAATACAATTAAAGGTTCACAGACTTTGAGAATCATGACATCACATTCAAATTAGCATTTCAGCCTCACCTAGTTGATAAAAGCAAGACGCTGAAAGAACTACAGATGGAATTGATTGAGCTCTCAGTAGATAACATTTTAAAGTCATTTGTTTGCTGCTGAGAAACATCCAATTGAAATGGAAAAATGAAGTAGAATTCCCATGCCTTTGGCAACATGCCTGAAAAATGCTTTTGTGCTTTTCAACTATTTATTGCTGCAAATCTACATTCTTCCACCTAACCCAAATGAAGATACTCTTAAGGTTACAAATGACTGATACCCATCTAGAAGATCAACTGAAACTGCAGGCCTCCATGCTGCAACCAAATATTCAAAAGCTTTCCAACAAAAAGTGGACACAACGAAGTCATTAAAAGGTTAATTTTAAAATTAACAAGTAGTTTTCATTGTTTGAAGTTATTAAGTACATAGTAGTTAGATTTTTACAAAATAAGGTCCATTTTAAAGTATATCTAATTGATGTTTCTTGAATGTGGCCTTATTTGATTACAGTTAAATGAATGCAGCCTTCCAACAAGAAAATGTTCCCCACCCCTGGCTAAAGTACTTAAGGACCCCTTTCCTATCACAGTTCCTTCTCACAATCCTGCCATATATCCCTGGTTACCATCCTTTTTTCTTCATTCTTTTGCTTTAGAACTCAAAAGGGAATCTATATATGTTGCTTGTACATCCTCAACCACTTTCAAGCTGGCTCTTGCCTCTACCTGTCTATGACATTTTGTTCTCGAAGGTCACCAGTGACTGCAGGCCTAGTCTCCTTTCTCTTTTTGTTTTCCCTCAGATCTCACTTTCAGCCTCTCCACAGCGTTTAACATAGCTGACGGGCCATTCTGGCTACTCTCTGCTTCTGGCTCCTGTGACCTCACACTCCCCAGCTTTTCAGCACAAAGTTGAAAGCAGGGCGCTAGAGGCAGACTGCTGGCATGGGCTGCATCTGTTTTTACCACCTTCTGGGTGACTTCTCTATGCCTCAGTCTCCCTTTTTGAAAAAATATAGTAGCTGCCACATAAGGTTGTTGTGAAAATTAAATGAAATAATAAATCACTTGAAAGTGCTCAGGATATATTAATATTAGCTGTTATTATTTGGTATCTTTATACCCCAAAGTGCCTAGTATGCAGTTTTTAATCTAACAGGCTCTTAAAAACCATTTATTAAATGAATAAATGTTTTATAGAAAATCTTTGTCTGTTTTCCTGAAATTTATATGATCCAGCTTGATATAATCCTATTATTGCTATTATTAAATTTCCAGAGCATGCTAATTTACTCAAATAATACCACTTTTTATGATGTTTTTCCGAGGACAAGTTAGAGATGGAATCATTATGTGAAAATGACAGTTAAATGACTCTGCTGTTTCTCAGATTCCCTTTGCTTCAGTTAAGGACAGAAGATAGGCTATGTCTTCTGTGTCCCTCTGGTTAGAGTACATTGGAACTACAAATAGTAGTCATAGTAGCCAAAGCCAGAGACAATATGTGCCAACAGTTACATCATGGTGATGTGACAGCCTCATTTCTATAGTAACAGATTGTTCTTGGTAAATATAATACTATGACTGTGCCTTTATACAAAGCTGAAAAGGTGAACTGTTAGCAAGACATTTAAAAACTAATGTTTTTTTTATATATTAGTATTAATTGGAAATGTGATTTTTAAAATACTATTAATATTTTTCCCCTTTCAAGGTGACTATTGAAAAACAGTTCTAAAAAGATCTGCATGAGACCAATGATCATGGACTTTGAAAAAAAAATCTACAGATACTTGTGACATTCTTATTATTAGGATAAACTCATTTCAAAAGCAATGTTAATTGATGAACCAAACTTTTGTTCTGAAGGCTGAAGAAAGTGAGTGGTAAGACATTAACAATATAATGATAGGTAGATTAAAGAAATCCAGGAGAAATTTGCCACCTTACTGAGAAGCATAATCAGATGTCACTATCTATACACACATACACATTTGTGTGTTTACCTTTATATGCATACATAGACTTTCATATAGACATGACTTCTCACTAGATTTTCCAAGTCATATAGTGAATGAATGTTAGAGTTTGAAAGGCTGTAAGTAATGATTTAGTCCAATTCTTCATGTTACAGTTGTGGAAACTAAAGCCCGGGATTAATAAATATCTTGGCCAGGATGACACAACCTGGCAGAATTAGGACTAGAATCCACATCTTTTGTCCAAGTTCTTTCCATATGCCCAGTTGCTTTCTTTTTCATATGAAAGAAGAAATACTTTTTAATCACCTTTTAAGGGAAAATTCAGCTGGAGGTATTACATAAGAAATAGCATTTCATAACAAGAGCGGTGGAGGGAAGGAGTAAAAGGGAAGCTGTTGTAGGGCTGAAACATTTATTTCATTATCTTCTCAAGGCCCATTTCCACCCTCACAGTGGTTACAATTGCTTAAGGAGTCCATTTTGGTATGTTCTACTGTCATAAGATCTCCGTGCAACTTGCAGTCATTACTGCATGCTTAGTACATTCTCTGCTTAGAATTTGTTCAAGTGGGTACAGTGACTTCTGTCAAGCTGTGTAAAAGTAATCAGGTATAAACTCCTTCCATCTTCCTGGGCTAATTTGATAGTCAAAAATTTCACTTTAGGGAGAATATGCTTTCTCCTTTTAAAAAGGAAGTCATGGCACAGGATGTTGGTTCAAGAGTGATGATTCTAACACAACACACACAGGAAACTTACACAACGTTCTGGAGGCAGGTCCGTATCTGTACCGTACCCCGTATACCGACTGAAGTGCATTCACAGCTTTGTAAGCTGCAGATTCCTGTGAGGGAAAATGGAGAAACTTTATATATTGTTACACTGATACTTTCAGAAACACTGACATGTTGTGCGAGCTTTGATCAGTCATCAACATAGAGGACGATGACGGGCATATTAGTTGCTGGCTACATTTAATAATAATGTTCTATTACTCTTATGTCACATGCTCCATTTGCAACATGTTTTGGAACACATCATTTCTTTTGTCGCACAACAATCCAGTGATCAGTAATATTTCCATTTTGCCAATGAGGCAAGGAAGGCTCAGTGATGTTAAATGGGTATGCTGGCATTACAGAGCAAAGAGTGGTTAAGTACCCATATTTTCTAAGGCTGATTTAGTGTTCTGTCCTCTTCACTTTAGTTCAGGGACACCTATTTCTATAAATTACAAAATGCTTGGCAGGGAATGAACCAGGTCAGTCTTATTCACAGCTCATACCCAGTACTGTGTCTGTATATAACAGATACTTGATTGATATTTCTTAGATGAATGTTGAATAAGAATAAATCTGTAAAAAAGTATTAAGACAATAATATTGATTCTTAAGCATATATCTCAGTGGCTATGTATAAGGTATTTAAAACATATCTGGATCAATTAAAAATCCTTTAATTCTGTAAGAATGACTTCTCTTATGCTGTGTTTATCCTTACAAGGCATGGGAACAACTTCAGAATGCTTCATGACTTCTAAGGTTACACATGCCTCCCACAGAGCTTAGTCAGGTACTGCTCAGATGCAGAAATTCTAAGGTGGAACTCTTCCTACCAATGCCAAACGTTAGGAAAAATACTCAACACAATCAAAATACTAAAAGGTGGATATTCTACTATGACTGGAATGATACTATCCTTTAAACATTTTCAAATAGTATAAAATCACTCGTTTCAACAGGAGTTAGAGAAGTATTATGTGACAAGTGAAAGGAAAAGAAGTATGTTGAAACCAGTATACAACTCTCCCATTTCAATTTGCCTGTGAATAATTTAATACTTTAATACACTCTGGACAACATGGTGGCGTGTGCCGGACTGAGCTTCAGGTTGCTGTCCTCATTCAGCTCAGGGATGCATAGGCAGTATTTGGAGCAAATGCCACACTTCGTGGCTATTCAGGGACCAGGCTCCAGAAGCTGGCAGACTATTTATTATTGATCTCACTGATGATGACATTCTTCCCACAGGAGCCAACAGAAAAGGAATGTAAACACCATAATGAAATATCTTTATGGAGAATGTTCTAAGATTTTAACATCTCCAACAATTTCAGCAATATTCCATGGCAAGGGCAGATATTTCTACATTTAGAAGATTATTGCATTCTGCTGGTGAGGAGACCTTTGTTCCTCATTATTTCAGATGACTAAACCCAGGGAAAAAAAAATCTAAGAAAGAAAAAGATAACTACTTTGCCTATATACACAAATTATGTACACAGGTTTAGCCTTTTGAGCTCACTGTACTTCTGCCATTTGGCTGTAGGTACATGTTGACAAGGGGTGTGGATAATATCTGTACACAAAAAGTTAAAACTTTATCATTTCCCCCAATAATTATTTTCCAGGGTGGCACACCTAGACACCTATTAATATTTTAAAGAGTTTACTTAAGTGATTCCCCCTTTCCCTGTTGTTTTTTCTTTCTAATTTTTTCAAAAGGATGGAGGCCTTACTTAGTTTTCAGCTGAGGAAGGTATGTATTTTGTATTTAAAAAGCAACCTAATGAATGACTTAAAAAAATGTTAGCAGGAATACAGACTCTTACATACTGATGAAATGTTTGTGAAGATTTTTAATAAAATTTGATCGTTTCTGGTTAACATTCAGAGACTGACTAGTTTCTGAGAATTGTAGTCTTAGCTTTATTGATTTAGCTTTCCCTTAACCCACTCCAAGATTTCTCAACAATGGCACTGTTGATATTTTGGGCTGAACAATTCTTTGCTGTGTGGGGCTGTCCTGTGCACTGCAGGATGATTAGCAGCATCCTTGGCCTCTGCCCCCTAGATGCCAATAGCATCCCCCACCCCTCTTGTGACAATCAGAAATGTCTTCAGACATGGCCAGATGTCCACTGGGAGGCAAAGTCAGCCTTGGTTTTGAACCACTGATCTATTCTTACACCACATCCTCTAATCCAAGGCAAAAGGAAAATAGGCTTAACTCACTGTGGGAAGATAAATTTAAAATACGAAGAACATTCTCATGTAATAATTTTTATATATTGCATACTCCGCATCATCTGTTGTTAAGAATATAAATAGACACTGTTCCCACTTAAGAAAGGGCTGAATATTTGCCTATAGAAATATTGCGATGCAAGGTGTCAGGATGCCAGGTCAACAAAGCAACAGCTGCAGCTGCAGCAGCAACAACAACAAAAACAAAAGGAAAGGCTATGTGACTCACAGAGCAGCTAAAGAATAACACTACAGAATATGACTATCACTTTAGAATATTTCTAAATGGAATTTGCTCAGAATTCTTGGAATGCCAAGAACAGAGTTCCCCCCTCAGACAGGATGAAAGCCTTCCCCAGGCTTTCTTCTGGCTTCCTCATATCCCGGTTCCTCCTAGTTCTTGGACATTTAAGTCAGGAATTCCTGAAACTCCAGCAATTTTGGTGCAAACTTTGGAGTTCAGGGTATAGGGAGAAAGGGAAAGCTTCTATTTTAGAAAAACTTTTTAATTCAAGTATAACATTGTAGTATAATAAAAAAATAAATATTCAGTTTTCATCCCTAGTTCCTGGTGCAAAGCTCCTAAAAATCTTGGACTCTCTAGAGTGGTAAGAGTGTCTTTTGCATGCTAATGAGATGACTGGTGACTGGGGGCCCCTAGATAGCTTCAGGATGGGGGGAGGGGCAGGCTAACAACCAGGAAGACCAAACCATGTGATTAGGGAGTTGGAACTTTTAGCTCCATTCCCCATCCTCTGAGGAGGAGAGAGGGGCCAGAGAGTAAGTTCAATCACCAATGGTCAGTGATGTAATCAACTATACCTATGTAATGAAATCTCCATAGAAACCCTAAACAATAGGATTTGGGGAGCTCTTAGGTTGATGAACACATCTGATGCACCTGGAGAACACAAAGAAGCCTGCACACCCTCCCTCCATACCTTGCCTTGTGCTTCTCCTTGTCTTGGCTATTCCTGAGTTGTGTGTTTTATAATAAACAGGTATTAGTAAGTAAAGCTTACTTCCCTGAGCTCTATGAGTCATTCTAGTGAAATATTGAACCTGAAGAAGAGATGGTGGGAGCCAAGTCGGACATAAGTGTGGGTAACCTGGGAACCCCTACTTGTGACTGGTGTCTGAAGTGAGGGCGTATTGCGGGACTGAGTCCTTAAACCCGTGGAGTCTGATGCTAACCTTGGGTAATCAGTGTCAGACTGGAGTTGCATTGTTGGGCACCCAGTTGGCGGTAAAGAAGTGGTGTTGGAAAAGACATCACACGCTTGGTGTCAGGAGGCAAAAATGCCCTCAAATATGCACACAGAAGAGTACCCAAATTATGAGTTTATAGTTCAGTGAATGATCACAAATTGAACACATTCATGTACCACCATCCAGGTCAAGAGCAAGAGCAGTCGCAGCAACCCACGAACCCCTTTGTGCCCCCTCCCTGGCCCCTCCCTTGTCCCCAAAGGTACTTGCCATCCTGACTTCTCACACCATATATTAGAATGATATAACTAAGAATTTTCTTAGTTTTGAAATATAGGCCTTTAGATGCTATAGGCTCACTGAAGTGACTCACTTTATGACAAATTGTGCCCCATAGTGAATGGCTTGTTGGGTTTCTGCTATAGGAGAGAAAGGAACTCTGCTTTTTCATTTTCAAGGAATTTTTTGCCTGCAAGTAGGGTCCTTCTTAGTACTAACTTGTCAGATACATACCCAGAGACTTAAGCATTAAGCAAATAGCGCTTATAAATTAAAACTTACTTTTAATTAATGAGAGTCAGACTATAATTTATGAACAATTATTTACTCAATAAAGTTAATTACAGCTCTGCATATGTGACCGAAGCTATAATACTAATCAAATCCATCCTGACCTTTCCTGAATAACCTGTGGTAAGAATGTAAATAGGGTTGAAATGATTACATTTGAGAAGCAGCACACTGGTCAAAAGCAGTAACTCTGGAGCTAGACTCAGGGCTGAATCCTGGCTATGACACTTGGTAGCTACGTGTCCTTAGTTGAGTCACTTAATATCATTGGGACTCAGTTTCCTCATCAGTAAAGTGAAGTTAATAAGAGTTACCTTGTATGATTGTTATGAAGAATAAATGAGTTAATACGTGCAAAATACTTCTTAGAATAAACACTGTATGTGTTTGCCATTGTCAGCAGTACTTTGAACCACCTTAGCATCAGAGAGGAAGCACGAAGCCTCACACACAGATGAGGGGCCAAACACTTACCACACAGCTAAAGTTGGGAATGGTTGCATATTTGTAAGAATACGGGTAGAGCAACATCTGAGCATAGGCGTGAAAGGACAGGTAAGCCGTGATGTGCTTTCTGTGTTTCCGGAGGAAGTTAGCTACAGCCTTCACTTCTGGCTCAGACTCTGGGAAAGGGCCGCAGTATGTATCATCACAAGGGTGCACAGAAGCTCCTTCATCTGCGAGTCACAAAAGACAATGGGGTGGGGGAATGGGCAGGGGAAAAAACGAGAAACACAAATCAGTATCGTTAAATGGTAACTTTTATTTCTGTAAACATATGGTATTATTAAGCAATTCATCTAACTTCTTATCTATGGGAATGGATACTATAAATTCCAAGGTGATTCAAGTCCCCATGCTCCACAACACCTGTACTCTCTCTTTATAACATTCAGTACACTTGTAATTAGTGTTCAATATTTACTCATTTAATATTCAACCAGTATTTATACTGTTCTAGGTGCCTGGGATACACTGGAAACAACACAGAAAAACAACAACAACAAAAACAAAAAAAACCACCAAAAAACAAAAACAAATCTCACAGACTGTAGGCTCTCATAGAACCTGCATTCAATCTAGATTCTTTCTTAGACTCAAATGCTCTGTGAAGGCTGGGGCCATGTCCTTCTTGCTGGGCAGCTAGCAGCTAGAACAAGAGTATGGCAAGCATCCAACAAATATTTTTCGAATAAGTCTAAGTCAGATTGAAAGAAAAGGCTAGACATCTGTAAAAGTGTCTGATAAGATACTGATAGAGCAATTGATAGAGCAAATTGATATTGATAGAGCAAAAACATAAAGGCAATCCAGAAATAATTTCCAAGAACATGCCAAACCAATTTGTATTATATTTTTAGATCAGCAATATCCAGACTAGTTTTGTAAAACCCAAGAGGCTTCTCTTGTTATCTTGGGGGTTGGTTAAAGTTCGGTCGGGAAATCTTCGAAATTTTAATAGTTTTTGAATTAGAAAATCATATATAGGGCATACTTATTAAGAAGTCTATGAAAGGAAGGAAAATAAAAATCACTACAAAATATTATAGTTCTAAGAAAGTTTCCATAGTTATTTGCTATATGGGGCCATTACTCTCTCTCCTCTACCTCTAGAAAATAATAATTCTCTCACAAACTAATGGAAAATATCTGGTGATTCTGTGACACAGGCTAATTCTGCTGAACATGAAAAGACAACAAAGTCAAATTGGGCTAAATCTTGAGGACAATAAGTGTAGTTTATGCTGTAGCAGAGTCAAGAGTCAAGATGGGGAACTCACAGCAATGGGGGATTCCCTCCTTTGATCTCATTCTGGAGATGCTTCAGAAGCAAGTGGAATGCAGATGGAACCCAGAATGTAATATGAAAAGCAATAGCTGATGCTCTGAAGGGAGTGGGAAAAATAGAGAGAGATCTGTGGAATATTGACATAAAGCACTAGACAGGTAAGATCACAAACTGAACAATTAATTCTGGAGGGAGCAGAATTCATGAGCCAGAGAAAACAAGAATTTACAATAATCCTAATAAATATTTTCAAGGGCATATAGGAGGGCAATGAGAACAAAGAGGGACATGGAGTTATAAAAAAGAACCAGTCAGATATAACAGAGACAAAAATACTTAATTCATGGGCTGGATGAATACAGTCAATGAATGAACTAATGAGATGGAGTGGGGTTTGAAACACTCCCAGAAGGCATCAGGGAGGGATAAAGAATTGGAGAAATGAGAGAAAAATTAAAGGGTATGAAAAATAGAATAAGCTTCAATATGTGATTAATAGGAGCCCTGGAAGGAAAGAAAAAAAGTCAAGTTAAATATTAATATTTGAAGAACTGCTAATTAAAATTTCTCCACAATTAAGTAAAGATTGAACAGACTTATTGTGTGCCAAACAAAAGTGATAAAGTGGGAAATATCAACATTTTGACATATTAAAGTGAAATTTAAGAAAAGGAAACAATTCCAGGGAGAAAAAAGCAGGTCATTTAGAAAGGAACAAGAATCAGATTGACATTTGACTTTTCAACAGCAACACTAGAATAATATTTCCAAAGTGCTTATTAAAAAGGAATTTTGAATCTAGACTTTTATTTCCAGCTGAATTCTCATTCATACTGATATTCTGTGGCATATAAGGCCTCAAAAGTACATACTACACACTGACATACTTTGAAAACACCCATGGCGAAAGTATTCCAACAAAATAATGAATAACTCCAGAGAACTTACTTGATGTAAGAATTACAGGATAGTAAGTGACTTACTAACATCTGCTGTCTAAATAAGCAATGTCCAAAGGGGAAAAGAAGTGTAACAATCTTGGTGTCAAATTCTAGGAGATAACAAACTGATGGAAGGATACAGGACTGGGGACCAGGAGAGGAAAACGCACGTTGTTAGTCTTCTTTGAAAAGGAGACATAGATATTGATTACATTTAGAAAGTGATAGAAGAAAAACGTAAGTATAGGTCTTAAGTTAGGGTTAACCACCAGAAGAAGAAAAATAGAACACAAACTTCACAACCAGCAGAAGTAAGTTGGACCCACCTAATAGAAAGTAGTAAAGGAAGAAAAAAAGGAGAAAAAAGAAACACTGGCAAATAGAGAACAGATGGGCCAGGTGCAGTGGCTCATACCTGTAATCCTAGTACTCTGGGAGGCCTAGGCAGAAGGATTCCTTGAGGTAAGGAGTTCAAGACCAGCCTGAGTAAGAGTGAGATCCAGCTCTCCCCAAAATAGAAAAAATTAGCAGGGCTGGGTGTGGTGGTGTGCACCTGTAGTCCCAGCTACTTGGGATTGCTTGAGCCCAAGAGTTTGAGGTTGCAGTGAGCTATAATGACGCCACTGCACTCTACCCTGGGCATCAGAGTGAGACTCTGTCTTGAGAAAAAAAAGGTGGGTGGGGGAGAAGGGGACAGGTAAAATCACATCTAATGGATACAATGCACACTATCTGGGGGATGGACACAATACAGTATAAAAGCAATTTATGTTACCAAATCATTTGTACCTCCATAATATTATGAAATAAATTTTTAAAAAATAAATTAACATGGCAGGAATAAGCCTTAATGTAACAATAATTGTGAAGAATGCTAATAGATTACATTCACCCATCAAATTACTGATATTTTTATATAGGAAACTAAAGATCCAGCAATTTCGTGTCTATAGAAAAAAATGTGTAAGTAGATATATCAGATATCTACTCTTAGTATTGTGGCAGACTTGGTGTTTATAGTAGTTTCTCAAGGCTGCCATAATACATTGCCACAAGTTGAGTGGCTAAAAACAACAGACATTTATTCTCTAACAGTTCTTGAGGCTAAAAGTCTGGAATCAAGGTGCCAGCAGGGCTATCCACTCTCCCGATGCTGTGTGCAGGAGAATCCTCCTTTGCCTCTTCCTGGCTTCTAGTAGGTCCTGGTAATCCTTGGCATTCCTTGGTTTGTAGATGCTTCCATTCATGCCCTGCTTAAGGGAAGGGATGTGTTCTGATAAATACATCATTAGGCAATTTTGTCATTGAGTGAACATCACAGAGTGCACTTACACAAACCCAGAGGGTCTAGCCCACTACACACCTAGGTTACATGGTGTGACCTATTGCCCCCAGGCTGCAAACCTGTACAGCGTGTTACTGTACTAAGTACTCTGGGCAACTGTAGTATAATGGTAAGTGTTTGTGTATCTAAACATAGAAAAGGTACAGTAAAAATATGGTATTATAATCTCACAGGACCACCTTTATATATATGCAATCAGTTGTTGACTAAAACACTGATACACGGCACATGACTGTGCTCCTGTATCTTTACATGGCCTTGTTCCCTGCATTTGTGTGCGTGTCCTCTCCTCTTCTTAGAAAGACAGCCATTGGATTTGAGACCCACCCTAATCCAGCATACTTCATTGTAACTAAATAAAGTCATATTCTGAAGTTCCAATGGATATGAAATTTGGGGGAACACTACCTACTTACAATATTTTGAGGGATTATCCTGCTTTAGAAAACTCAGATCCTATATAGGACAGATTCTCTGGAGCATTGTTTGTCTTGCAAAATGTAGAGGAGTCTCCAAGATACCCAGATAAAAGATCAACTTAAAAAATTTAATAGGGTGGCCAGTCATAAAAAGAAAAAATCAATAGGCTAATTCTACCCATAGCAGTATTGTATTAAGATAATGTATAGTAGAAAATAAGACATTATTCACAATATCTATGAATTAATCTATCAAAGAATACAATACATGCTATCAGAAAATGTTAAAACTCTATTAAAATATCAATAATTAAGAACTGAATCAGAGAACTATACCACATTCATGAGTGTGATGACTTAGTATTGTAAAGATGTTAATTCTTCCCTATTTATTTATTGTTCAATTCAATTTTAACAAAAACACTAGCAGCAGGATTTTAGGGGAAAACTCAACTAAAAAACTCTACAATTTTTGAGGAAGAATAAACAGTTAAGAAGATCATAGAAAGGAAGAACAAAGAGGACGGACTTATACTACTGGGCATCAAAACATGCCAGATAGGTATAATAACAGAAACGACATGACATCAAGCAAGGAACAGACTAGTAGGCCAATGGCACAGAACACATGGGAATTTGGTATAATGATAGAGGGCGCATCACAAATGACTATGGAAACGATTGTTCAGTGGATGATGTTGAGAAAACTAGCTTATAATATGGAGAAAACAAAGTTGGATCCTTACAACCTAAATATACAAAAGTAAATTTTAGATAGTTTAATGATTTAAAGAACAAAAACAAAACATGGTATGAAAGCAAGAACCACAAGGGTTTGGTTTGTTGTTAGTTAGGCGCTTTCTCCAATCCTTAGCCTTCATATCACCCTTCCAGATGGGCTTACCGAACGTGGAGATGAACATTAAGGAGCTGTTCTTGAATAACTAAGTGTTGTCGATGAAGATTATCTGAGTGGCGGGGAAGGAGAACTTTGAAAATGTGCTTGACCATACACAATGAATAATGAATTAAGAAGTTTTGAAGGTTTAGAGACTAACATCAGGGAAAACAAAGAGGGAAAGAAAAAAATTTCAAGGAAAATGATAAATATTAGAATATATCTTTTCCAAATTTTTCTTTAAAACAAATTACTTTTTAAAAAGTATGTTTTGAATATTGGAAAGAATTTTTATAATCCTATTATTAGTCAGAATCAGAATTTAAAAAGAGCTTCTTGCAGATTCTGCCAGCAACACTGGGTTGCGCCGCGCCAACGCCACCACCTCCTCCTTTGCTGGGATTCACTGTGTGTTGGGCTCTTTACCCGAAATGTTTTATTTAATTCTCACATCACTTTTATGTGGTAGACAGTATTAAAATTTCACACCTTTACCAAAAAGAACAAAGAAATATAAAGAAACACAAAATATGGAAGATAACATAAATCAGACCATATGTAATAATGTAATAATATATATAAAGGGCTTATGTTTTTTAGTGACAAGCTGAAGTTGAATTAAACTGAACATTTGCTCCATTCTAGACACCACGTCATGCACTGGAGATCAAATATGAAAAGCCACAGACCCTGAGTTGAGAAACATATAGATTAGACTGGAAGATATACAGATAATAGATAGTATAATGTGCTAAGTGCTGTGATATAGTAAAAGATACCGCAGAAGCCGAGAGGAGGGGCAGTTACCCTGTGTGCGTGTCCAGGAAAGCCTGCTTAGAGGAGATAATGCCTCCTGGAAGAGATAAGTCTCGAAGGATAGATATGAGTTAGAAGACAGTTTCAGGTAGTGAGAGCAATATCAACAATGGTATAAAAGGTAAGAAACATTTAGTACTGAACTTCAACATAAAATGGAAGTCAGGGAGGGAATTTTGGTGGATGAGTCTAGAGTGGTGATTAGGGACTAGTTCAGGAAACATTTTATGTATTATGCAAAGGAGCCTGTAGTATCCTCTAGGCCAGGGGTCCTCAAACTTTTTAAACAAGGGGCCAGTTCACTGTCCCTCAGACCGTTGGAGAGTGTGCACTGTGGGCCCGGGACGAGTGGGCTGCTAAGCAGGACAGGCAGCGGTGGCAAAAACACCCAGAGGACAGGATAAATGTGCTAGGCGGCCCACATGTGGCCTGTGGGCCGTAGTTTGAGGACGCCTGCTCTAGGCAATAAAAAAAATCTTTGTGGTGGCCATGAAATGTACTACTCAGATCTCTGCTGCAGCAAGCATAGTTGCTCCTAGACAATGGCTGATCATGGTAGGGGTACTCATGCAAGCCCGTTCTTATAGGATGCAGGTATTTTCAATAGCTGCGGTCCCCAACCCTGTGCCATGGACCAGTACTGGTCTGTGGCCTGTTAGGGACCAGTGACAGAGCTCCATCGCCAACAGCCCCCTATCAGCCCCCAAGCCCATCCCTGGAAAAACTGTCTTCTGTGAAACCTGTCCCTGGTGCCAAAAAGGTTGGGAACCACTGCTCTATAGGGCAAGTGGGGCTTGAGAACTCCCCATGGGCCTGGCTGAGCCTTTCTTAAAGCTGTGCTTTAGTCTGAGACTCTTTCAACCCAATGCTCACTTCTCCTCTCCTTGCATAAGCTTCTGACCTGCATCATGGAACAAAGACTGTCCCAGCCTATTTTTGCTTCCTCTCCTTTATTCTTCACAAATGTTTCTGCCAATAAATCTCTTGTACATCTAATCCTGAATTGATGCCTGCCTCTTGGAGGTCCCAAACTAACATAACTGAGAGGTTTTTGTTCTTTTATGACCGCTTTATTGAGATATAAATTACATGCGATAAAATTCATTCTTTTAAAGTGTACAATTCAGTGGTTTTTAGTATATTTACTAAATATACTGAGCTGTGCAACCATCACCACTATAATTTTAGAACATTTATATCACTCCAAAAGGAAACCCCATACTTATTAGCAGTCAATTCACATTTCTCTTTCCCTCAGCCTCTTAACCATGAAGAGTTTTAAGCCATGGTCAGATTTTCATTTTAGATTGATCTTGTAGAAGTTTAGAGGATAGATTCATAACAGGCAAGTCTATATTCAGGGAGGCCAAATCAAGATACAAATACAAGAATCCAGGCAAGAGATGTTGACAGCTGGAATTAGGGCCGTGATATTAGAAAAAGCACCAATGGGATGCACTAAAGAAGTATTTGGAAGATTAACTAACTAGACTCAGTGTTTGAGTGTATAGAACAAGTAAGGGGCATCTGATAACATCCTACATTTCTGGGGAGGCTGAGTTGATAGTTTTATTGATTGAAATATTGAATAGATGAGGAGGATCGTGGATACGTAGAGAGAAAGGAAGATAATGAATTTCATTTTGGCCATGTTGAGTTTGAGAAGCCTGAGGCTGCCAGGAGAGATGTCTAATTGGGTACTGGATATGGCTATGAAACTAAAAGGAAATATTAAGCTAGAGAAAAAATATCTGGAGGTCATTATCATTTGATGAGAGCGAAATAACTCAGAATGGGATTTGGATGAAAACAACAACAAACCAAGCATCAAACTGTGAGGGATATCAGTATTTAAAAGAGGCAAGAAGAGTAAGAGGAATCTGTCATTCAAACTAAGAAGGAATTGCCAAGAAAGTAGGACCATAAGATGCTGGTGTCAAGGGACCCAGGGCTTTGATGTTTCAAGAAGGAGGGTGTGGTCTGCACGTAAAATGCAGAAAAGAAGTGTATTTTAATATATAGTAACAAAATCACTGGGGACTTTTCCTTTAGACAGATTAGTGGAATGGTAGGGGCAAAGACAAGATATCATACTCACTGAGTAGGAGGACCAGGAAGAAAGGAGTAGGAGATGGTGAATATAGACTCTTTTGTAGGAAGCTTGGTCCACAAGGAAAGGAAGGATACAGAATGATGGCTAGAGGTAATCTTGGGGTAAGAGGAAAACTTAAATTTTTTTTTAGAGAGGATAAAACTTAAGTATGTCTAAATGACCAATGGGAATTATGGGGAATAGAGCATAGAGAAAGAAAGAGGAGAGAGACTATTTGATGGGAGAAAGTTCTGGAAAGGATGTGAATGGGTGGGATCAAAAAAAGGTGGAGTCACAGGCCTTACACAGAAGAGACTTCAGATTTTCTCCAAAAGTTTTTAATTACTCATCCCATCAGCAATAAACTTTTTATGTATTCCTGACATATATTTTGAATTTATATACATGTCTTATTTGTAGGCCAATATCATATGAGACATATAAAAATAATGTTTAGAAAGAATGGTTTGGAGACGAATTAAGTCATTAAAACATTTTAAATTTTTTAATAAATTATGCAGAAAGACATTAATTCTCTTAAAATAAGAATGAGAAAGATGAAATCTAACTTAAATACTTTAGAAGTGTTGAAGTATTATTTTTCTTAAATGAATATATGATGTAAATGATGATATGAAAGAATGTGAATGTACAAAGTTCTTGATCTCCTAATGAATTTTTATGGAAAAATATGTGTATTGCAATCTGTAGTCTTTCTAGAGAGTGAATTCAATAAATACATAGAAAAATGATTATAGTTATTTAGTGGAAAAAAGAACATGCATTTATATAAATGAGAAGGTTAAAAATATCCATGGAGTAGGGGGAAGGAAATGTACTAAAGAATAGTAGTTAGGCTGGTAATATGCTAATCATTTTTTCTAATGTTTTATTTCTGTAATATTATAGCAATTGTGTAATTAAAAAAATATGAAGAAAAAAATAGAGATCTGAGAAATAGTTTTTAAAAAGAAAAAAGTTCTTGTGCCAGTTACCATGGTGTTTTAATTACTATATCCTTGTAGTATAGCTTGAAGTCTGGTAAATTGATGCCCCCCAATTTGTTCTTTTTGCTTAAGATTGTTTTTGCTATATGGGGTTTTCTCTGGTTCCATACAAAACATAGAATTATTTTTTCTAGATCTGTGAGAAATGATGTTGGTATTTTAATAGGGATTGCATTGAATCTGTAGATCACTTTGGGTAGTATAGACATTTTAACAAAGCTGTTTCTACTGACCCATGAGCATGGCATGGTTTTCCACCTGTTTATGTCCTCTGCTATTTCCTTTCTCAGTGTTTTATAGTTCTCCCTGTAGAGATCTTTCACCTCCTTAGTTAAATATACACTTAAGCATTTTATTTTCTTTGTTGCTATTATGAAGAGTATTGACTCTTTTATTTAGTTCTCAGTTTAACTGAAGTTGGTATATAGGAATGCTACTGATTTGTATATATTGATTTTGTAACTTAAGACTTTGCTGAATTTGTTTATCAATTCCAGTAGTCTCCTGGCAGAAACTTTGGGGTTTTCTAGATATAAGATCATATTGTCAGCAAGGAGTAATATTGAGCTCTTCTGTCCCCGTTTGGATGCCCTTGATTTCTTTCTCTTGTCCGATTGCTCTGGCTAGGACTTCCAGAAATATGTTGAATAGAAGTGCTGACAGAGGGCAACCTGGTCTGGTTCCAGTTCTAAGTGAGAACACTTTCAATTTTCTCTCTTCAGCATGATGTTGGCTATGGGTTTGTCATATATGGCTTGCATCATTTTCAGGTAAGTCCCAGCTATGCCTAATTTGTTAAGCATTCTTATCCTAAAAGGTTGCTAAATTTTGTTGAATGCTTTTTCTGTATCATTTGAGAGGATTATATGGAGACACAGACAGCGGAACAGAACTAAGAACCCAGATATAAAACCATCCTCATATAACCATCTAATCTTTGATAAAGCAGACAAAAACATACACTGGGGAAAAGAATCCTTATTCAATAATGGTGCTGGGAAAATTGGATAGACACATGTAGATGACTGAAACAGGATCCACACCTCTGACCTCTCACAAAAATCAGCTCACAGTGGATAACAGACTTAAACCTAAGGCATGAAACTATAAGAATTCTAGAAGAAAGTGTTGGAAAAACTCTTATAGACATTGGCCTAGAGAAAGAATTTATGAAGAAGACTCCAAAGGCAAACACAGCAACAACAAAATAAATAAATGGGACCTGATCAAATTAAAAAGCTTCTGCACAGCCAAAGAAACTATCATGAGAGCAAACAGACAACATGCAGAATGGGAGAAAATACTTGAATGCTACACATCAATAAAGGGCTGATAACTAGAATCTATATACAACACAGGAAAATCCAAAAGGAAAAATCAAATAACCCCATTAAAAAGTGGACAAAGGACATGAAGAGAAACTTTTCAAAAGAAGACAAATAGCCAACAAACATATGAAAAAATGCTCAACATCTCTAATCATCAGGGAAATGCAAATCAAAACCACAATGAGTTATCACTTAACTCCAGTGAGAATGGCCTTTATCAAAAAGTCCCGAAAGAACAAATGTTGGCATGGATGCGGAGAAATAGGAATGTCCATACACTGCTGGTGGGACTGCAAACTAGTACAACCTCTGTGGAAAGCAATATGAAGATACCTCAAAGAGCTAAAAGTAGAACTACCATTTGATCCAGCAATCCCATTACTGGGCATCTACCCAAAGGAAAAAAGACATTCTGTGAAAAAGACATCTGCACTCAAACGTTTATAGCAGCACAATTCACAATCGCAAAGATGTGGAAACTGCCTAAGTGTCCATCAATACATAAGTAGATTAATAAAATGTGATATATGTATATCATGGACTTCTACTCAGCCACAAAAAACACCTTGTATTATCCTGCATAGAGCTGGAGCTCATTCTACTTTGAAGTATCACAAGAATGGAAAAACAATCACCACATGTACTCACCAGCAAATTGGTATTAATTGATCAACACTTATATGCACACTTAGTAGTAATATTCGTCAGGTGTCAGGCAGGTGGGGAGGGAGGAGGGGATGAGATAGTCACATCTAATGGGTGCAGTGCGCACTGTCTGGGGGATGGGCATGCTTGAAACTCTGACTCAGGTGGGGCAAAGGCAATATATGTAACCTAAACATTTGTACCCCCGTAATATGCTCAAATAAAAAAATAAATTAGAAAAAAGGAAAAAGTTAAAGTTTTCAAAATGGAAATAAGTAAAATCAGAAAAATGGTAGACAAATATGCTTTTATTCTATGTTTTACTGCAACTGGCCTCTGTGGAAATTGACTTGACAGGTGCAGCTGAGTCCTATAGTAAGCAGTATCAAGAAGTCCTAGTTATTATGGCATGTTTTCACTGGTTATATTTTCATTTTCTATGGTTTTTTTTCATTTATAGATTTTACATTTCTCATAAATGGAATCACAATGCCATTAAAAATTGTTGTTTTCTTTTAACATATTTAGTTTTGACTTGCATCTTTCATTGTCAACTTGCCCTCAAATAATCCATGTTAACAACTGAGTGTAGCTGTTAATAAAGTTTACAAACACACACCCCTGTACGTATGCATATTCATGCACCCATGCATTTATGTATCTTTACATGGATAGATATACATACATAGGAGCTATTTTTATACTTTAATATATATATAGGAGCTATTTTGGGTCACAAAATGAGACTATAATCACAGTTTTTTTGGTTCTTGCTCTTTCCTTCGATGATATTTTGTAGAACTCCTTCCATGTCAATTTGAATTCATTCTTTTAAATTCATTCTATTGAAGTTGTGACATAATTTAGTCTCCTGCCTGCCTATTGTTGGGAATTATGTTTATTTCTCTCTCTCTCTCTCTCTTTGCCGTGATAAACAATATTGCAATAAAGAAAGCGGGATATTCCTGTTGATCTGACAGAAATAATACTGCAATAAATACCAGAGTATACATATCCTTACATATGAGTGTTTTTATTTCTCTCTATATATTTTATTTCTATGTATATATAATTTTAAATAGATGACAAATTCACATGACTCAAAATTTTAAAGTTTTAAAAGGACATATTTTTAATTTCTATAGTTTTTCTTTTGCCAGATTTCATACTAAGATTGCTACTATTTATACTTCCACAACCAGTATATGAGAGTACCATTTCTCCTTCATCCCTATCTGTAATACTCTACAAATATATCATCTTTTGATTTTGCCAGTTTAATGGCAAAAATTTAATTTTCTTTCCTTATTGCAAGCATGTTTGTATTCATGTTTATCTTAGATTGGGCTCTTCTCTAAATTGTTTAATCATCTCCTTGGCTCATTTTATTTTCTCTTGGGCTGTTTATCTTTTTCTTACTCATATATAAAATTGCTTCGTATAGATTGTCATCTGCATTGCATTTTATCTTTAAATCTAATGTTTCTATTCAGTTGTTTATGGTGATTTTTATTATTTTAGACATTTTAAATTTTATATAATTACTATGTCTTTTTAAAAAATGGCTTTTGGGTTTCCTGTCTTAGTTAAGAAAGTTTTTCCTATCTTTAAAAATTATAGGTACTTTCTAGAGTTTCTTCTATAGAATTTTATCATTTTATTTTTTTAATCTAAGTCTTTACTCCTTCTGGATTTATTTTTATATTTATGTAACATGGTTATATGTTTAGTTTTTCCTAGATGGATAGTCAATTCTGTCAGCATAATTTTTAAATATCCTATCATTTCCCCACTGAATCAAAACACTGCCTTGGTCATATATTAAAGTGTACTGCATGTGTGGATCAATTCCTGGATTCTCTGTTCTGTTCTTCTGATCTATGTGTTGATTCCCATACCATTACCCTAGCAATCTACAGCAATGTTAAAGTATGCTCTGATACAAGCAAGACAAGCTCCCCTCACTATTCTTCTTTTTCATAGTTTTACAGGAGTTTTTGTCCATTTATTTTTCCACATAAACTTAATAATCATTTTATCTAATTCCTAAAAGCAGAATACAAAAATAAAAGGTTCACCGAGATTCTAATTGGAATTGCATACAATTTATACTGATTTTGGGATAATTTTATTTCATTGAGTCACCCAATCCAAGCACTTCTCTAATCATCAGGGAAATGCAAATCAAAAGCACAATGAGATGTCACCTAACTCCAGTGAGAATGGCTTTTATCAGGAAGTCCCAAAACAACAGATGCTAGCGAGGATGTGGAGAGAAAGGAGCACTTATATACTTTTGTGGGACTGCAAACTAGTAAACCTCTGTGGAAAGTAGTGTGAAGATACCTCAAGGAGCTACAAGTAGAACTCCTATTTGATCCAGCAATCCCACTATTAGGTATTTACCTAAAGGAAAAAAAGATATTTTATAAAAAAGACACTTGCACTAGAATGTTTATAACAGCACAATTTGCAATTGCAAAGATGTGGAGTCAACCCAAGTGCCTGTCAATACATGAGTGGATTAATAAAATGAGGTATATGTATACATGGAGTACTACTCAGCCATAAAAAATGGTGATATAGTGTCTTTTGTAAAAACCTGGATGGAACTAGAGACCATGCTTCTAACTGAAGTATCACAGGAATGGAAAGACAAACACCACGTGCACTCAATACTAAATTGGAATAAATCGATCAATACTTATATGCACATATGGAAGTAAAACTCAAAGGAAATCAATTGTATGGGGGAGAAGGGGATGGGTAAATTCATACCTAACAGATAAAATGTACACTAACTGGGTAAAGGGCATACTTATAACTTTGACTTAAACTGTAGAATAGCAAATTATGTAACCAAAACACGTGTACCCTTGTAATATACTGAAATTAAAAAAATATGACCCACTGAACAAATTTTTATGTATAATATGCTATATAAACACAGTGTTTTGAGAGTTATATAAATTTCGGATAACTTTTCTTAAAGGTAATATGGTTATTTTATATTTAAGATAACAGTAATAGCTCTATTGACATTTGCTTAAAAAATCAGAACTTTTCTAAATAACAAAACATTCTAAGTTTCTAAAGATAAATTATTTTATTCAAAGTGTCAAAGAAGAAGACAATCAAAGAATCAGTAATCTCATTTTCATCCTCTCTGTAGATTGTAACTATTTCTAAACCACTACTGAATTTCATAGAGGCTAGAGACTTACTTGTTTTTCAACTAACTGAAAGTGAGAATTACTGTCTTTTATCTTTTACAAGGAAAGAAAAAATAAACACTGATTTTCTCCTTTGAGATTGAATAGCAAGAAGAATGAACATCTTGTATTGAAAACAGGGTCAGTGCTACTGTTCCTTTTTGGGGTGGAGAGTGTTCAGGATATAGGTGAGGATGTGAGTGGTGATGTATCTTGCCCTGTGTCTGTTGGTTGTATAGCCACAATGCTCCTCTTAACCTTGCCTTGTCCATGGAATTCTCACTAGATCCAGCCAACACCAACCTTCTCTGAGTAGGCTTGAGGTCTTTATACTGTAACATCCCATACTAGATTGGGTAGTCCCGTACAGACCCAAAATGGTGTGGGAAGATTGGCAGAATATAGAATACAGACTAGTTCTAGATGTAGTTGTGTTTGGCTATAGAAGGCTGTAAATCTGGTAGCATTTATGTAGTACTGCAGTTATTTCTTTATAGACTCTCCCTTCCTTTAGAGCATGAGCTTCTTGAGGACAGAGGTTATGTATTATTGTTTCTTAGTACTTAGCAAAATAGACACCATCACTATCCTTTAAATGTTAATTAAATGAGTAAGTGGTACCGACCCTGCTCAGGGAAGGTGCTTGTACCTTGGACTGTTTCATCAACATTTAGGTCATCGATTAAATAATTAAACAGTTCATCTCCATGGAAGCCTGAGGATGTACAAGGGCTACCATCACCAGCACCAAAAGAAAATGTCATCAAATAAGGTCCATGAGAACATTATATCACCTAAATACTTCTTGAATTAACTTCAGATCTGAACTCTGAACTTTCCTTAAGTTATAAGTACTTTAACAAATGTTAAGTTTCAGAAAGGAAATGAGGGACTTAAACAATCTTTGTATATAATCTTTGTATGAGTCCCAAATTACTTGTGTACATGGGTACAAATCTTTGCTTACTCCCAACAAAATACAGAGTGATAATTCCATGACTAAGTGTTGTCGTAGAGAAAATAAGGCCATTGAATATCTTCCTGGACTACATCAAAACTGTAGTTGTGTGTTGGTGAGCTTTCCTCCAAAGAATGAATGGAGAGATTTATACCACTGGAGAGGGTCATTTTTTTTTTTTTTTTTTTTTGAGACAGAGTCTTGCTTGGTTGCTCAGGCTAGAGTGAGTGCCGTGGTGTCAGCCTAGCTCACAGCAACCTCAAACTCCTGGGCTCAAGCAATCCTGCTGCCTCAGCCTCCCGAGTAGCTGAGACTACAGGCATGTGCCACCATGCCCGGCTAATTTTTTCTATATATATTAGTTGGCCAATTAATTTCTTCCTATTTATAGTAGAGATGGTTGTCTTGCTCAGGCTGGTTTCAAACTCCTGACCTCGAGCAATCTGCCGACTTCGGCCTCCCAGAGTGCTAGGATTACAGGTGTGAGCCACCATGTCCAGCCTGGAGAGGGTCATTTACAACAGCGAGGGTTTGAGGAACTTGCACAGAAAGAAGTACATGGAGGAGGGACTAGGCCACAAAAGGAACAGGCTGGGATGAGGAGCAGCAAAATGAGGCTGTGGCTGCAGGAGGGTCAGGGGGCCTCTCTTACCTGGCTTCTTATAGGACTTGACCTCCTGCTTGAAATATTTTCCTCCCTTGTTTTGTTTATTTGTTTTTTGAGACAGAGTCTTGCTCTGTCACCCAAGTGGCATCATCATAGCTCACTGCAACCTCAAACTCCCTGGCTCAAGTGATCAAGCTGCCTCAGGCTCTCAAGTAGCTGGGACTACAAGCTACTTGTACACCATCACATCGGCTAATTTTTCTATTTTTAGTTGAGATGGGGTCTCGCTCTTGCACAGGCTGGTCTCAAACTCCTCTGCTCAAGCAATCCTCCTGCCTCAGCCTCCCAGTGCTAGGACTACAGGTGTGAGCCACCGTGCCCAGCCCTCCTTTGTCTTTTGACACACTATTCTCTTATACTTTTCTTCTTACCTTTCTAGTCTTTCCTTTTCAGTCTCCTTTATGGGCTTCTCTTTCTCTGTATTCCCTTAAATGAAGGGGTCCCCAACGGCTCTGCTCTGAGCCATGTTCCTCGGCTATCTGTCTCTCCAATGACTGCAGTATGCTCAGCTACAGTGTACACGTTGGTACTTCTATTCATTTGACAGGTATTTATTATGCACATACAATATCTCACACATTGGGATACAGCAACGAACCAAAGTTTTCTGCCTCGTAGAGCTTCAATTCCAGTGGTGGTGGGGGAGACAACAAGCACTGTGAATGCGAGACTTCTACTGTGTAGGAGAAAAGTGCCATGGAAATGAGAAAAAGGAAAGCAGTGTAAGAAAGATCAGGAATACGGGGGAGGTGGGTTGCAACGATAAAGCTGGTGATGAGGGCATTCTCAGACGCTGGCTCTGAGCAGACCTGTAGAACACAGGGAGTCAGCCGTGGCACGTGGGGAAGAGTGTTTTTTATTTTTTTAATTTTTTTATTTTATTTTGGCATATTATGGGGGAACAGATTTTAAGGTTTCAATAAATGCCCTCCCCCCCCCACAAGTCTGAGTTTCCAGCATGACCATCCCCCAGATGGTGCACATCTCACTCCTTATGTATATACATACCCGCCCCCTCCCCCCTCCCACCTGCCCAATACCCTATTACTGTAGTACCTATGTGTCCACTTAGGTGCTACTCAGTTAATACCAGTTTGCTGGAGAATATATCTGGTGCTTGTTTTTCCATTCTTGGGATACTTCACTTAGTAGTATGGGTTCCAGCTCTAACCAGGAAAATATAAGATGTGCTTTATCACCGTTGTTTCTTAGAGCTGAATAGTACTCCATGGTATACATATACCACATTTTATTAATCCATTCTTGGATTGATGGGCACTTGGGCTGTTTCCACAGCCTTGCAATTATGAATTGTGCTGCTATAAACATTCGAGTGCAGGTGTCTTTTTTGTAGAGTGTCATTGGATCATTTGGGTAGATGCCCAGCAATGGGATTGCTGTATCAAATGGTAGATTCACTTGTATCGCTTTAAGGTATCTCCATATTGCTTTCCACAGAGGTTGAACTAGTTTGCAGTCCCACCAGCAGTGTAGGAGTTCCCCTCTCTCCGCATCCATGCCAACATTTGTTATTTGGAGACTTTTTGATAAAGGCCATTCTCACTGGGGTTAAGTGATATCTCATTGTGGTTTTGATTTGCATTTCCCTGATGATTAGAGATGTTGAGCATTTCTTCATATGTTTGTTGGCCATTCTTCTGTCTTCTTTAGAAAAGTTTCTGTTCAAGTCCTTTGCCCACTTTTTAATAGGGTTATTTGATTTTTTCTTCCCGGTTTTCGTGAGTTCTAAGTATATTCTAGTTATCAGTCCCTTATCGGATGCATAGGATGCAAAAATTTTCTCCCATTCTGTAGGTTGTCTGTTTACTTTCATGACTATTTCTTTGGGTGTGCAGAAGCTTTGTAGTTTGATCATGTCCCATTTATTTATTTTTGTTGCTGCTGTGATTGCCTTTGGGGACTTCTTCATAAACTCTTTGCTTAGGCCGATGTCTAGGAGAGTGTTTCCAACATTTTCCTCTAGAATTTTAATAGTTTCATACCTTAGGTTTAAGTCTGTTATCCAGCGTGAGTTGATTTTTGTGAGAGGTGAAAGGTGTGGGTCCTGCTTTAGTCTTCTACAAGTGGCTATCCAGTTTTCCCAGCACCATTTATTGAAAAGGGATTCTTTTCCCCAGTGTATGTTTTTGTCTGCTTTGTCAAAGATTAGATGGCTATATGAGGATGGTTTTATATCAGGATTCTCAGAGCTGTTCCATTGGTCAATATTCCTATTTTTGTGTCAATACCAGATTGTTTTAATTACTACAGCATTGTAGTATAGTTTGATATCTGGCATATTAATACCTCCCATTTTGTTTTTGTTGCCTAGAATTGGTCTTGATATTTGGGGTCTTCTTTGGTTCCATACAAAGTGTAAAATTATTTTTTCTATATCTGTGAAGAATGCTGATGGGATTTTAATAGGTATTGCATTGAATCTGTAGATCAGTTTGGGTAGTATAGACATTTTAATGATGTTGAGTCTGCCGATCCATGAGCATGGAATTGATTTCCATCTGTTTACATCATCTGCTATTTCTTTCCTCAGTGTTTCATAGTTCTCCCTGTAGAGGTCTTTTACCTCCTTGGTTAAGTATACACCTAGGTACTTTAATTTCTTTGTTGCTATTGTGAAGGGTATTGAGTCTTTAATTTGGTTCTCAATTTGATTGTTGTTGGTGTATACGAATGCCTCTGATTTCTGTGTATTGATTTTGTATCCTGAGACTTTACTAAATTCATTGATCAGTTCCAGGAGTTTCTTGGTTAAATCTTTGGGGTTTTCTAAATATAATATCATATCATCAGCAAACAGTGAAAGTTTGATCTCTTCTGCCCCTATTTGCATACCTTTAATTCCACTTTCCTGTCTGATTGCTGTAGCCAGGACTTCCAGCACTATGTCGAAGAGAAGTGAAGATAGTGGGAAGCCTTGTCTGGTTCCAGTTCTAAGTGGGAATGCTTTCAGTTTTTCCCCATTCAGTATAATGTTGGCTATGAGTCTGTCATATATGGCTTGTATCATTTTTAGGTATGTCCCTTCTATGCCTATTTTCTTAAGTGTTCATATCATGAAAGGGTGTTGAATTTTGTCAAAAGCTTTTTCTGCATCTATTGAAAGAATCATGTGGTCTTTGTTTTTGCTTCTGTTTATGTGGTGAATTGCATTTATAGATTTACGTATGTTGAACCATCCCTGCATCCCTGGGATGAAGCCCACTTGGTCGTGATGGATTATTTTTTTTTAATAAGCGTCTGGATTTGGTTAGCTAAGATTTTGTTGAAAATTTTTGCATCTATATTCATTAGGGATATTGGTCTGTAGTTTTCTTTTTTTGTTGCATCCTTTCCTGGTTTTGGTATCAGAGTAATATTCGCTTCATAAAAGGTGTCGGGGAGGTTTCCGTTCTTCTCGATGTTGTGGAATAGTTTCTGCAAGATAGGTACTAGTTCTTCTTTGTAAGTGTGGTAAAATTCAGGTGTGAAGCCATCTGGGCCAGGACTTTTCTTTTTAGGGAGATTTTTAATTGCTGTTTCTATTTCAGCTGTTGAGATTGGTCTGTTCAGGGAATCTATTTCTTCCTGATTGAGCCTAGGGAGGCTATGTGTTTCTAGAAATTTGTCCATTTCCTCCACATTTTCCAATTTGTGTGCATAAAGATTTTTGTAGTACTCATAAATTATATCTTGTATCTCTTTGGGATCAGTTGTGATATCTCCTTTTTTGTTTCTGATGGAGCTTATTAGAGATTTCTCTTTTCTGGTTTTCGTTAGCTTAGCCAGTGGTGTGTCCATTTTGTTTATTTTTTCAAAGAACCAACTTTTTATTTTGTTAATCTCCTGAATAGCTTCCCTATTTTCAATTTCGTTTAGTTCTGATTTGATCTTGTTGATTTTACTTCTTCTGCTGGGTTTGCGGCTAGTCTGTTCTTCTTTTTTGAGCTCTTTGAGTCGTTTCATTAGATTGTCTATTTGTGATCTTTTTGACTTTTGGTTATAGGCATTTATGGAGATAAACTTTCCTCTCAGAACTGCTTTAGCTGTGTCCCAGAGGATTTGATAACTTGTCTCTCCATTGTCATTTTCTTCATAGAATTTTTTAATTTCCATCTTGATTTCTTCATTTATGAAGTAATCATTTAGTAGGAGGTTGTTTAATTTCCACGTTTTTTCGTAGAAATGTGAGTTTCTGTTAGGGTTGATTTCTACTTTTATTCCACTGTGGTCTGAGAAGATACATGGTATGATTTCTATTTTTTTAAATTTCTTGAGGTTTACTTTGTGTCCTAGGATATGGTCAATCTTTAGAGAATGCCCCGTGTGCTGATGAGAAGAATGTATATTCAGTGGATTTTGGGTAGAATGTTCTGTAAATGTCAGTCAGACCCAATTGTTCTAGAGTTTTGTTTAAGTCCATTATTTCTTTATTAATTTTCTGTTTGGAGGATCTGTCTCGTGCCATCAGTGGGGTGTTGAAATCTCCGGCGATTGTGGAGTTGCTATTAATCCATTTGCTTTGATCCAGTAAGGTTTGCTTTATGAATCTGGGTGCACCTAAGTTGGGTGCATATATATTTAAAATTATTATCTCTTCTTGTTGAACTGTGCCCTTCACCATTATATAATGACCCTCTTTGTCTTTAACTACTTTTGTTGGTTTAAAAACTAAATCATCTGAAATTGGAACTGCCACACCAGCCTTCTTTTGGCTTCTATTTGCTTGGAATATTGATCTCCACCCTTTTATTTTTAGTCTATATGCATCCTTGCAGGTTAGATGTGTTTCCTGAAGACAGCATATACTTGGCCTGTATTTTCTTATCCATTCAGCCAGCCTATGTCTCCTCAGTGGAGAGTTTAAGCCATTCACATTTATTGAGAGAACTGATAGGTAAGGTAGATTACTGTTCATTCTGTTGGGTTGGATGTTGTTGCTATGATTTCTGTCTTGAGCCATTGTAATATCTGGCCTTTAATATCTTTGGGTTTTGGTTGTTTTTATATTCGTGGGTTATTATTATGATGTTCCATGCGTAACGCTGTTTTAAGTACTTCTTGTAGGGCTGGTCTTGTCTTGGTGAATTCTCTGAGCCTTTGCTTGTCTGAGAATGTCTTTATTTCTCCTTCATATGCAAAGCTTAGTTTTGCAGGGAAAAAGATTCTAGGCTGGGCATTGTTTTGTTTCAAAAGAGTGAGAATGGGGCCCCAGTCTCTCCTTGCTTGTAAAGTCTCATTAGAGAAGTCTGGTGTTATTCGAATTGGCTTTCCCTTGTATGTTACTTGCTTCTTTTGTCTTACAGCTCTTAGAAAGGCCTCTTTAGTTGATACTTTGGTCAGTCTGATGACTGCATGTCGTGACGTCTTCCTGTTTGCATTGAATCTCCCAGGGGTCCTCTGAGCTTCTTGAACTTGTATATCAAGATTTTGAGCAAGGCCTGGGAAATTTTCCTCTATTATATCTTCAAACAGCTTGTCCAACCCTTGAGTGTTATCTTCTTCCCCTTCTGGTAACCCTATGACCCTCACGTTAGGTTTCTTCACATAATCCCACAGCTCTTGTAGGCTTTGCTCTTTTCTCTTGTTTCCCTGCTCTATTTCTGTGACTGATGTATTTAATTGGAGGGTGTTATCTTCAAGCTCTGAGATTCTTTCTTCTGTTTGATCTACCCTGTTCTTGAGACTTTCCACTTTCCATTTTGTAGTTCCTTGAATTGATTCTTCATTTCCAGGAGTTCGGTTAAACTTTTCTTCATTGTGTCCATTTCTTTTTCCAGATCCTGGAGGCTTTTTGTGGTTTCTTTGTGTTGGTTATTGAGTTGTTGTTGCAGCTGGGTGAGTGTTCTTATGATCCACATACGAAATTCCTCTTCTGTGAGTTTGGTTGCCTGATTTTGGTTGGTGCCCATTTCTAGGGGGCTGTGGCTCCTCTTTGGGGCAGAGTTTTCCGTTTGGGTCTTCATATTTCCTGAATTCCTTCACTGATTTCTTCCCATATTGATCAGTTGTTGTTTCTTTTCTTTAGGTTTTTGTTTGGGTATTCACACGCCTTGTTTAGTTTCTGAGCTGGAAGGTGGTGTCTGTGGGTGAGATTCATCCACTCCCTGTCCTGATAAGGGTGTGCAGGATGCTCTCCCTGTCAGTAGGTGGCGCTTGTTTGGAGGAACAGTCTACGCTGTTGTTTTATGCCCTGTTATCAGCTCTTGTTCCTGTAGAGAGAACTCTAGTGCCTCAGGTGGTGGGTGGGGCCCTGGGACTTCCAGGTGTGTCCTTTTCTCCCCTTCAGTGAGGGCTAGTCTAGGAGAGAGTCTCGGCAGAGCTGGGTTGGGTAAGCCTGCCCTCAGGCAACACCAATGTCGTTAGCAGGGGTCAAATTTCTGTTCTCTGCTTCCAGGCAACGCTTTCAGGTCGGGGCTGGAATGGCCCGGCTCAGTCATAGAGTCTGCGTGTGGGGATGGGACTGTCTGAGACTCGCAGTCTGGAGCGGGCCTGGCTTCTTTCCATTGTCCCCAACTCCGCAGCTACTGCTTGGCCTCTGCTCGCAGGCCAGACCACACGCCACCACTCCTCCCCTGGCTGTACTACCTGTGGGGAGGTTCCCTACATGGGAACGCCACCTGGGCTGGGTGCAGGGCCTCCCTTTGGGGGGAGGGTTGCCCTCTAGGACGCTGATCTGCCCCTGAAGGCACACACACCACAGTAGGCTGTTCACAAATATTCCTTCTGTGCCCCAGGCAATGCGAGGCCTCGGTGCACCGGATGTGGTCTGCAGGTCTGACCTCTGGGTCCCAGAGTTCAAACTATATCCCCACCAGGGAGAGCAGTGCCAGTCCCAATTCACCCACAGGGAGCCCAAGCTGCGTCTGTGTCTCTCAACCTCAGAGTCTGCCCCGTTCTCCTGGGATCACCGTGCCAGCAGCACCTGGGAGGGCTGGCAGGTAGGGAGCTCACAGTCTCAGTTCCCCTTAGTCAGCTGTAGGGCCCCAAAAGGGAAAGTCCTTGTTCCCTGTAGGTGCCTCCAGCTGGTGGCTATATTGTCTCTCTGTCTCTCTGGGCAGCCGCGGGTAGGGTCGGGGGAGAGGGGGAGGAGGCAATATGGCATCTGCCGCATGGCTCGGGTCTGTGCACACGGAGGTCCCTGAGGGAGTTGGGAGCCCGGTGCCGCGTCCGCCACTGGCTTACCGCTCACTGGCAGCGGCCGTCGCTGGGCTGGTTTCCGCAGGTCTCTCCACTCGCTGGGGAGCCCACCAGCAGTCCGGGATGCAGGGGAGGGGAAACGGCTGATAGGGAAGAGTGTTTTAAGCAGAGGGAATAGCCAGTGCAAAGACTCTACAGCAGGAATACACCTGGCCAGTGTGGCTGGAGCCAAGTGGTGAAGCGATGGCAGAAATAGATGTGATCAGACAGTCAAGGGGGCCCGGATCAGGTGACGTTTATAGGCTATTTTAAGTCCTTGTGTAAGTAAAATGGGGAGCTACTGCAGCATTTTGAACCAATGGTTGACATCATGGGGCTTACATTTTAAAAGGTTCACTGTGGCTGAGGAGAAAGAGTGTGTGTGTGTGAGTGTGTATGTGTAGGGGCAAGCTGGGCAGCATCCTTGAGACTAGTTAGAAGGCTCCTGCAGTATCCATGTGAGAGATGATGGTGGCTTGGACCAGGGTGACAATAGTAGAGGTGATCAGAAGTAGTTGGAATCTGGGACGATTCTTAAGGCAAAACCAAAGGGATATCCTAATGGGTTGGATGTAGGGTATAAGAGAAAGAGAGGTGTTAAAGATTAGTCCACGGTTTTAGGCCTGAGCAACTGGAAGGATGGAGTCGCCATCAACGGAGTTGAGAATGGCTGTGGGGAGAGCAGTGTATTTTGCAGGGTGAATATCAGGGGTTCAGATTTAGGTATTTTGAGTTTGAGATGTCTATTAAATACCCCAGTGGAGATGCTAACAAATATCATATATAGGACCTTGGGAGAGAGTTTTGGGCTGGACATTTACACTTGGGAGTCACAGACACATGGCAGGGGATGATGACTCTAAAGGGATGAATGTAGATAGAGAAGAGAAAAAGACCAAGATTGAACAAGACCAAGATCCCAGTGTTAAGAGTGTGGGGTGAAGGAGAGGACCGACAAAACAGACTCAGTGGAAATGACCTCTTGGCATCTTCTGCAATGCTTCTAGGCTGGGTTAGGTGCTTGTCCTATATGTGCCCATAACAGCTTTTACTTGTGTTTGTCAAAAGCTTAGTATCTTGTGATAAAATTGCATACATATGCATTTCCCTACTCTGTTGGGTTTAGCACAGTGTTTGACTAATATTAGGTGCATAATAAAATGAGAAAGCATTTTATTTCATTATTATTTATCATACATGAGCTAAACTGTATAATATTCAGAAGGGCCATGCCTTGATTTAATTCTGTTTGCATGAGAAGCATATTAAACACTGGAATATTTCATAGTATATTATGGTTTAGTTTATGAATTGGCATCCTGTCAATGTTATTTGCTGCAGATTAAGTATTGACTCAGGAGCAGAATGGCATATCCCATTCAACCCTCTTTTTTGCCAGCGTTTATCTCTGAACTTTTGCCTGACTCATCTCCTATATCAATCCTGTTTCTTTACAAAATAAAAATCAGAATTCTGAATAGCTGGGTCTCTAACATGGAAATAAATTAATCCAGGTGGAAAGAAGACCACTAAAACTATCTAATTTTATTTATAGCCTTCTGGGGGCCCTATCCAAGTTTTACTAAAATGCAAAGATACAGCTCACAAATATTATTGAACACTAAAATCCCTTTGGGATGTTATGTAGCTGTGTTGGATAAATTATTTGAAGGGTCCAGTCCAGATCTGGCCTCAATTACACAGATTCTGATCAGAAATATCTGCAGTACTGTGGAAGATCAAGATAGCAGAAAGCTAAAGCATCAGGACACAGCACCAAAACAAGGAAAAAAGACTTAATATCAGGAAGTGATGATAAAATAGCATTCTTCTAGGGGAAAGGAGCAAGAAGCATCAAACCTATCATTCTTAATGTTTTAATATGAGAGTCTAAAGGTTATTAGTTTCCCTTAGTTTACCAGAGCCAATATATTGTTTCTGAAACGGAGACAAAATTGTCTTTCTCATCTTCACATGCAGAACAACTGCAGAATATAGAACAGATCTCTGCAGTGCAGAGAGGAGATTTTAGTCTTGTCAAATAAAAGACCATACATTTCTGTGCTGAACACTTCAGTGATTTAACTTCCATACCATGCATCACCTTTTTAGTTTTTGAGTATTGAGATGTAAAGCTCTATAAGGGACCTCATAAATCTATAAAGGAGACAAGACATGCACATAGGAGAAAATTAGAGGACAAGACAATGCAGGAGATGATATAATCATAAAGTGTGCAGCACAGACTCTGAGTGCACGAGGGCACGGAGGAGGGAGAGAGAGCGGGGAGGATCGGAAGCCCTGGGGAATCTGCAATGCAGAGAAGAGACTCGATGGACCTCAAGATGGATGGAACCTGGGAAAATATGATTTCACTTAAAAAAATAAAGGACAAAAAAAGAAAAGGTTTTGTTGCTTCTGTGAACCCTAGCCCGTCTGGATGATAAAATAAAGTGGAATATAAGCTTTAGGTAAGAAATGAAGAAGGGAGGGGTACCAGAAGCAACAAGAGGCTGAAAAGCATGAGGCTGGGCCCTGGTCACAACTGTACCACTAGTCAGCTAGCTCAGTGACAGGCACGCCACTGCTCTGGCTGACTTGTCCTAGGTGGACTTGGGAACTGACCCAGTAGTTCTCGCTGTGGTGTTGAGATAATGTGTTACTATCCATAGTAACACAGTACAATGACATGTCTCACAATAGTCACATGTTATAAAATTATTTAAATAAAAAAAAAAACAGGTTTGGCTATCCTGATAAATAACTCTTAATTTACTCTAATATACTCTTGTAAAGGGGGAGAGAAAAAGTGAAATTAGTGTGGGGGTGCTTGGAATTGACCACAGGAGTGTGCTGTCATCATCAACTGGGTGTGTGGTTCGTGGGGAAAAAAATCCAACTATTGGATTGGAGCATGATTGCTAAGACTCTTTATATAGTAGCATTGATAGCTTATAGTTTCAGTCCAGGTTAAAAGAAATTCCAATGTAAATATACACTTACTTTTCCTTAACATCCTTAGATTCTATCCTAAAGATATGGGGATAAAATTTAGTAGTAAGAGTTGTGTTACTCAGTTGATTTCTATGTCTGTTCTTTTTTTTTTTTTTTTTTTTTTTTTTTTTTTTTTTAATTATTTTTTTATTTTGGCATATTATGGGGGTACAGATTTTAAGGTTTCAATAAATGCCCATTTCCCCCCCTCCCCCCAAAAGTCTGAGTCTCCATCATGACCATCCCCCAGATGGTGCACATCTCACTCACTATGTATGTATATACCCGCCCCCCTCCCCCCTCCCACCTGCCCAATACCCTATTACTGTAGCACCTATGTGTCCACTTAGGTGCTACTCAGTTAATACCAGTTTGCTGGAGAATATATCTGGTGCTTGTTTTTCCATTCTTGGGATACTTCACTTAGTAGTATGGGTTCCAGCTCTAACCAGGAAAATATAAGGTGTGCTATATCACCATTGTTTCTTAGAGCTGAATAGTACTCCATGGTGGACATATACCACATTTTATTAATCCATTCTTGGATGGATGGGCACTTGGGCTGTTTCCACAGCCTTGCAATTATGAATTGTGCTGCTATAAACATTCGAGTGCAGGTGTCTTTTTTGTAGAGTGTCACTGGATCATTTGGGTAGATGCCCAGCAATGGGATTGCTGGATCAAATGGTAGATTCACTTGTATCGCTTTAAGGTATCTCCATATTGCTTTCCACAGAGGTTGAACTAGTTTGCAGTCCCACCAGCAGTGTAGAAGTGTTCCTCTCTCTCCGCAACCACGCCAGCATTTATTCTATGTCTGTTCTTATAGGCAGTCTCCAAGGATGGACCACATGCTAAAACTTATTTTGCAAGCAAACTATTTAATTCTCAGGATGTACTTTTCCTTAGATAGAATTTCCTTCTCTGCTCAATGTTCTATGACCCCCTCCCAAATCTGCTTCTCCTCTTGTATTAAAAATCTTGGTGTATTGTACTTGATTGCCCAAACCAGAAATCATCCACTGCATTCAACAATTTGCAAAGAACTGTTGCTGCCATTTTACTTAATTTTCCTTCAATACACTCAACCCAACTCTCATCATTTTAGTCAAACCTTTCTTAAGTTATTGTAGGGGTCTACTGACTCCAGTTTCTTCTTCAATCTGTATCCTCAGAAGCTCCAAATTAATTTTACTAAATGAAAATCTTACTGTGTAATTCCTCTGCTTAAAACTTTGCAATGGCTCACCACAGCCTTCAAGATGAAGGAGGTGGATCAGGGGATCTTCCCTCTGTACTCTGAGTAATGGCCCCTCAAAAGCACCAGGTCCTAACCCACAGAAACTCAGAATGTTACCTGATAAGGGAAAGGGCCTTTGTGGATGTGATAAATTAAGGATCTTGAGATGGGGAGATTATTCTGGATTATCTGACAGGCACTAAATGTAATCCTAAGTACCCTTATAAAAGGGAGATTTGACTACGACAGGCTAAGTGACAGAGCGGAGGAAGGCAGATTCAGAGGGAGAAGGTGACACGCCACAGGCGTTGATGATAGAGGAAGAGCTTCCAAGGCAGGGAATGGAGGTGGCCTCTAGAATCTGGAAAAGGCAAGGAAACGAATCTCCCCTAGAGCCTCCTGAGGGAGCATGGCCTTGCCACGCCTCCAGCCTGGAGGAACCCATTTTGGACTTCTGGCCTCCAGAATGGTGAATGAATACATTTGTCTTATTTTAAGCCACCACGTCTGTGGTAATTTGTTACAGCAGCAACAGGACACTAATGAATTCTTACATGCACCCTTTATTTATCTCTACACAGCATTTATCATAATATAATATAAGGGCATTTTTAGTAAGCCGTCAATCTTGCAGGCAGGTATTATGTGTTTTTCATGTTTGTATCTCCTGTGCCTGGCATACTGCCCTTAAAATATTTGTTAAATAAATGAATGTATTAGTGTGATTCAGACTAGCAAATATCTCCCCTGCAAAAAAAATATATATATATATTTTTTTCTATTAATATTCCTTGAGTTTTGGTCAAAACCCTTTAACTGGATATATGGGGAACTATTTTATTTTTTTGCTAAAGCTCTTGGCATCTTCTTCAACTCCACAGTGAGCCCATCCCTCCTCCCCTCCTCCATCAGCTGCCATGTTCTATGGCTTTACCATTCCAGTGTTTCCTCCTTTCCTTCCTCTCTGCCTCTATCCTAGTTTTGGTATTTGTCACCTCTCACCTGACAACATCATGGCCTTTCAACTGGTCTCCTACCACCTCACACTTCAATGCATCCTTTATACTGCTACAAGAGTGCTTCTTTAAAACACAAATAGATCATGCTAGTCTCCCCTTCTGCCAAACCCTTCAGCTCTTCCTAGACAATAACATCAGTACCGACTCTTCAGCATGGTGTGCGAGTACCTGTTCATTGGACATTTCTAGGCACTTGTTCTCTTATATTCACTCCACAAACACCCTCAGCCCTCACTTGCCCGTTCTGGCTCTGTCATTCCCTCCTACACCTCTTTGCCTTTGCTCATATTCCTTCAGCTCAGATTCTCTGTCTCCTCTCTTAAAACCTATCAAAAGAGCTTCCATGCCTGGAAGGCTCAGCTCAAAAGCTCCTTGTCAGGCAATACAATGGAACAGAGATAGCCTTTTTAACAAATGGCGCTGGAACAACTGGACATCCAGATACAACAAAAGGAATCTAGACACTGACTTTACACCCTTCACAAAAATTCACTCCAAATGGATCACAGACCTAAATGTGAAAAGCAAAACTATAAAACTCCTAGAAGATAAAATAAGAGGAAACCTAGATGATGTTAGCTATGACAATGGCTTTTTAGATACAACACCAAAGGCATCATCCATGAAGGAAACAACAGATAAGTTGGACTTGATTAAAACTAAAAACTTTTTTGTGAAAGATGATGTCAAGAGATTGAGAAGACAGGCCACAGACTGGGAGATAACATTTGCAAAAGACACATCTGATAAAGTACCATTATCCAAAATATACAAAGAACTTTTAAAACTCAATAATAAGAAAACAAACAACTTGATTAAAAAATGGGCCAAAGACCTTAATAGACACCCCAGCAAAGAAGATACACAGATGCAAATAAGCATATGAAAAGATGCTCCACATCATATGTCATCAGGGAAATTCCAATTAAAACAACAAGATACCACTATACAACTGTTAGAATGGCCCAAGTCCAGAACACTGACAACACCAAATGCTGGTGAGAATGTGGAGAAACAGGAACTCTCATTCATTGCTGGTGGGAATACAAAATTGTATAGTCACTTTGAAAAACAGTTTGGCAATTGTATAAAAAAACTAAACATACTCTTACTATATGACCCAGCAGTTATGCTCCTTGGAATTTATTTAAAGGAGTTGAAAACTTATATCCATATAAGACATGTACATGGATGTTTATAGCAGCTTTATTCACAATTGCCACAATTTGGAAGCAACCAAGATGTCCTGCGGTAGGTGAATGGATGAATGAACTGTGGTATGTCCAGAAAATGGAATATTGTTCCACACCAAAGAGAAATGAACTATCAAGCCATAAAAACACAAGAAGGAAACTTAAATGTGTGTTACTAAGTGAAAGAAGCCAATCTGAAAAGGCAACATACTGTATGATCCAACTAGATGACATTCTGGAAAAGGCAAAACTCTGGAGACAGTAAAAAAGATGAGTAGTTTCCAGGGGTGGGAGGGAGGGAGGGATGAGTAGGGAGAAAACACAGGAGTTTTAAGGTAGTGAATGCTCTGTATGATACTGTAATGACAGATATATATCATTATATATTTGACCAAACCCATGGAATGTACCACACCAAGCGTGAACTCCAATGTAAATTATGAACTTTGAACAATGATGTGTCAATGTAGGTTCATCCGCCGTAATAAATGCCCTACCCTGGTGGGGGATGTTGATGATAGGGAAGGCTATGAACATGTGGGGCAAATGGTATATGGACAATCTCTGTACCTTCCTCTCAATTTTGCTGTGAATCAAAAAGTCCTCTAAAAAAAAAAAAAAAAAAAAACTCCTGGGGAAAAAATCCACCTGTCTACAGCTTTCCCACTCTCACTTTCCTCTTGGAGTATGACCCTCATGACTCTACTTATCAGCTTTCACTTTGCCTCACATCACAGCTGGTGGTTTGTATGCCAGTCTGCCTCTCTGGACTGCTAGTTCCTAAGAACAGGAACTGAATGTCATTCCTGTTGGCCTGGCATTGTGCTTTGCTCATAGCAGGGACTCAATAAATGTTTATTGAGTGAATCAATCTGCCCCACAGCAAGGTCCCTCTTAGTCCATCACATCAAAATACCATTTGCATTTTATATTTTAAGGTCAGTTATTATAATTTAAGGTTATAATAAAAGATAAGAGATTGCACAAGAGCCTGAACAATGATGCTGTTTTCTAGCGTTATGGCATACCCTTAAAATATGTGCAAATAAAGAGAGAGATAACTGTGGAATACGAATGAATAATAAGGGAAGGGAATCAATAGTGTTGAATCATATTATTACTTTGTCTTTGGTTGTTGCCAATGTATGTATGTATCTTCCTATTCTAGGGGTGATGAATAAAATTAATTAGTGCAATTTTTTTTTTTTTTTTAAATTGTGGAACTTGCTGGAAGGCTGTTCTGGAATCTTTCTCTCAGAATTATGCAGGCTAGCATGACATGCCAGAACATCATTTTAAATAGATGTCAGTGTAATAAAACAAATATATTGCATTCTAATGAAATATGGTACATTATTTTTGGTGATATATGTGCTCTATTTATCTACATAATAAAACAATATGGTTTTGTAAAATGTTTTGAGTCAGTGTACAACTGTTAACTTTCTCTCATCTGTTTCAGTCAATGCCTCTAGGGAAGTACCAGGAGAGGTGATGGGGCAGGCCAGAGGCCAGAAGCCAGAGGTATAGGGGCAGTGCAGGTGGTATTTATTAGATTAGATCATAAGTAATGACGTGGGAACTCTGTTTCCGTTTGGTGGGGGTGGTGAGTGAGGCAGGGAGGAAGGGTGGTGGAAGGAGTCTACTATGATTTCTTTACAGGCCCATGAGTGTCTCTTTTTGCCCCTATTCCATGTTTTACTAATACAAATGAATTAGGCTGAATAACAAACGCTAATATGAAGAGAGAAGGAGTGTTTTGAATAGTGATAGTGAATTCTGGAGCCTGATTTTAGTTAAAATTTTATTTACAGTTTTTTCAAAAAAGAATGTCAACTCATTTTTACCGTTTTTAATTTTTTTGAACGGCCAATGAACACAACATGGTTTTGCCATGCAATTTGCTCTCTTCTTTGTCTGTCTAGTCCCCCATTTCTTTTTCCCAGAAGTAATCATTTTTACTCCTTTTTCTTTATTTACTGAATATCTCTAGAATTACCAGGGATAGTCTTATGTATTTTTAAGCAAAAAGCCAGTTTCATTGTATCCATCTGTGAAAAAATCTTTTCTATAAAAATAGCAGTAGTTTAAAAAAAAAATATATATATATATATATTGGTCTTACCTTGCTTTGTTCAACTGTGTGTGTATAATTCTGGAGATTTTCTCATATCAGTACATAAAATAGCTGTCTCATTCTGGCTATATAGCATTTTACTGTATAATTGGAGCCTAATATTCTTAACTAATCATCTGTTGATGGGCATTTCTAATGCTTCCAGTCTTTTACTAATATGTAGAGTGCTGCAATGAATATCCTTGTACATATATTATTTCTCACATATGTGAAAATAGCCATAGAATAAATTCCTAAAAGCATTTCTTAATTACACAGTTAAAAGGCACATATATTATTTTTTTATGGATATTGCCAAATATCCTTCTGTAGAAGTTGCACCATTTCACACTCTCTGAAGCAATGTATAATATTGCCTATTTTCCCATATCCTTCAAATTTTATTCCTTCTCTCTCTCTCTCTCAACACACAGAACTATGGTGTAAATTAAATTACAAGAATATCAATAGGTCCAAGTTAGATTGTCAAAAATAATGTTTTTAACTGTCATTTGCACATAGATAGGTGGAAAAAAATACAGTTGAAGAAGAAAATTAGAATCTGTTTCCTTGATCAATACTGGGCCAAACCAATGTATGCCTCCTGAGCATTGATTTATGACTTTACCTGTAACCCCTGTCTCCCTGAAATGTATAAAACCAAACTGTAACCCAGCCACAGCGAGTCCACTAGCTCAAGGCCTCTTGGCAGTGGCTCTGGGTCATGGTCCTCAAGTTTGGCTCAGAATAAATCTCTTTAAAATTATTTTACAGAGTTTGGCTTTTTTCCGTTGACAGACTGCAGCAGCCAGAATGATTCTCTTAAAAAGTAAGGTCATGTTGCTCCATGGGTTTCCCATCCCATTCAGAGCAAAATCCAAAGTCCTTCCTATGACACACATCGTCTTGTCCTTGGCTACTTCTCTGACTCATCTGCTACTCCTCTGTCCCTTCCTCTTCTGCTCCAGCCATGACGTCCTCCTTTCTCTTCCTTTAACACAACAGAGATGCTCCCAACACAAGGCCTTTACACTATTATTTCTTCTACTTGCACGTCTCTTTCCCCAGACCTCTTCCCTCCTCAAGTGTCATTTTATCAGAGTGGGCTTCCTTAGGTTACCTAAAATAGTCAACCCACCCCATCCTTGCCACTCTATGTCTTTCCTGGTGTTACACTTTTCTTCAGAGCATGTTTCACGATCTGACTTTCTTTGCTTCATTCATTGCTGTTTTCCCAATAACCAGCTCAATAAATACTAGTTCAATAAATGACGAAATTCAGTCATGCATTTGATAACCTCTGAGGTGACAACTATATGGAATGTGTTTGTTTTTTTCCTTACTTTGTAAAAAAAAGAAAACTTTTTTTTTTTAACATTTTAAAAATACTTCTATCATTAACATTGGTTATTTTTTTGGGCATCTTCTCATTCCTTCTGGTCCACTAGAGTTTTAAAATTCATTAGGGTTTTGTGCAGTTTGGGAAATGCTATCCTGGAAGACAGTATAAAGGCAAGGTGACTGCCCATCTGTCTGTAGTCATTCTTCAGCATATCATAGCTTTTTGAACAATTATAAAAAGTAGTAGATAAAAAGAATATCATTATTTGCCTATATAATGCATGTAAAAATAGCATTCAAAAGAGATTGTTTTAATAACAGAAAAGTTACTTCAAAAGGGGTTTGGATTAAAAACAATCATGTATAATAAATTGAAAGGGAATTGGGAACTGAAAACAAGGAAAATATTTAATAGCATTAGTGACCCAGAAGGAAAATAATGCTATAATGCTTATGAGATATTAAAAACTGTAGCAAAGATCCAAAAATCAAAGCAGTTAGATATGCATTAAATTTATGAAAATAAAAAAATAGCATGAGTTCTCAAATACAAATGATATAGCTGGAGGAAAATTATCAGAGAGATGTATTTTGTTTCCAGTGAAATCAGAAATACAATAATATTGAAAAGCAACCAGAACATGGAAACAGAATTAGATAAAAGCTTTGTAAAAACCTTATTCATATGCCCAGGGAAGACAGGAGTCCTCCTAAAGATTGAGCAGCATGGCAATGTTACCTGCTGAAACAGGTGCAATAAAATTACTAGACTTAAAAATCAGTATCAAATGAAAAATCAGTAGCTCAGTGTCCCAAGAGCCAAGGGAATGATTCTGCCACCTCCTCCATGCTTCCTTGCAAAATACCATTTTCATATGCTGCTTACTTCAGTGACTTACGAAACCAACCTGTTTGTAAAGGTTTTAAAATTTTGTTTGTAACATCATTATCAAAAATTTCAACGAAAGTATTTGTTTATGATGTTGGAATGGGTGTTATAAATAACCTAGAGATTGCTCTTCGAATGCAAATTCTTCCATATTTACCCACAAGAATTATCAGAGAAATAAAAAAAATATACCATTTTGTGTACACACACACACATACACACAAATTAGTTCCAAGCATTATTTATAATCTGTGATTACAGAAAGTTCATTTTAAAAAGCATTTGGGCATGTCATGCATAAGCAACATGAAATATAAAACAGGGAGATGAAATGATTTTTGCATATAATCAGTATCTAGAGTAGGAAAAAAGAGTTTAAGAGTGACTCTACAAAAGATAAAACAGACTAGCTCTTTTTAGTGCTGTATTAGCTGAAAAATACATTTGAACAGGAAAAGAAGAAAATGAAAGCTTTTTGTATTTCCTTTAAATCTTAGAAACAAAGGATTTTCAGTTTAGCCTGTGGTCTTCTATGCTGGAAAGAATGAAGTTCGCAAAAACATGTTTGAGGTTGATGAGTTAGAGGAATGCTGAAAGGAATTAATATATTCTCTAGCTAAGTAATGCTAAGGAGACAAAGATAATAGCCTACTAATATTTCTAATAGGTACATTATTTTAAAAGGACAAATTAGCATGGTAGATGGCAATGGAATATGAAAACGTGGCAGAATAGCAAGAATGAATATAAAGAGAAAAAAAATGAGCTGAATGTCAGATAAAGCTTTTGAAAGAGTAGAATTCTTGGCCAAAGTAATAGATATAAACTGAGAAATGAAATGCTTCTAAAAAAGACTCTATCTTGGTGGAGGTTTCACAAAAGGGCACAGAATCCACCGTGCCTAGTTTAAGTAAAAATTTTTTTGTAGAGCAAAAAAAAAAAAAAGTCTTTAGGAGCCACTGGGAAAGAAATTGTAGTTTGAGCCTTCTTGGATGACTTTAAAGAGCCATGACACAGGTTACCAAGAGGATTCCTGCCTCTTCTAAGAAGAAGCAGCAGCACACTCAGGGAAGAGCCAAGAAGGCAAAGCTGCCTCAGGTGCACCATGCACCCTGATGGCAGTGGTGGACAGCATGGACAGACATGCCACCTCCATCTTTCTTCTACGTTCTAAGTCTCAGGTGAGTGCACCAAAGTCACACCCAGATCCCTAGCTTAACGGGTTCTAGGAAATTCAGCTTTTATCTTTTTGGCCTCAGCAGTATAGAAAGGCACACTAGGAAGGGACTGGAATGGTCAGAGAGTCCGTACCCATAACATGCACTACAGACTTCATTCTAAGAGAAACTTAAAAGGAAAACACATAATAAAATCAGAAACATCATTAAGAACCAGTCCTTCCTAAGTTCCAACATTCATTGTCAGCTCTCCCCAAAATATCAAAAGGACTGTTATACAGAATTTGAAAGGCAACATTTAAAATAAGAAATAATGCCTTAAAGTTTCATAATTTTATTTTGAAACTGTGATGTTATTGTTCTTACAATATTATTACTTGAAGGAGGCAGCAAAGAAGAAAGAAAGTTGCCTGGCAATGATGGGTTTTGTGTGATCAGGTGTAGGTAAGATTGTTTTAGACAAATTTTTGGTAATGTCAGAAGACCCTAAACCATCATCTAGAAGTCAGGCCAACACTAATTCTAATGTCTAAAATGAGACCTGGGTTTTTCAGCAATATGATGGAATTGTGGCAGATTTGTGACAAAAGTTCCTGCTGCAAACACATCTAAATGATTAAGAAACCAATTTAAATACATGGCAGAGTTCTCAGGAAAGTTCCTGAGGGTACTAGCATGAAGAAGGAGCTGGAATGAGAATTGCTAGAGCCAAAGCAAAAGCTGCAGGCATGCCTGGGGGGGTCTGCTGATCTCTGACCTAGCGGCTTGTTTCACTGGCCACATGTGGCAGAGGCAGGAGATCAGGATTTGAGACCTCAGCATGCAGGGAGTAAGAGCAAGACCCAGACATACACCTGAGCCCCTCACAGTGGGATACTTTCAATGAAAGTGTGTGCTACAAGAAAAACAAGAAGATGCCAAGCTCTGGCTGGGAAGAAAAAAAAAGGTCTCCCTGGAGAATTCATAACTATATGTCTGACAGCACATGGGTTTGTAATTTCAAATTACCTGCATGGTATGCGGTGGCCTGAGATCAGAGATGGCATCTTGGGGAATCTTCCTCTTCCCAGTATGTTCCCAATCTCTCACTTTTTCTTGTCTGTTTCATTTTGGATAGAACAGTCCCATTCCCATTATTTTTCTGTTACCATAACTACTCCTTTCCAGCCATACATTGTTTACCTTTTTAACCAAGTGGCTTAACAGCGATCACTCGTGCCCAGTTGATCCTGAAGGAGTCAGACTAATGGTTAGAAATGGACACTGGAGTCAGTCGGATTTGACTTTGCATCCTAGCTTAATGGGTAATCTTGAGCGAGTGTTTAACTTCTCTGACTCTTCATCAGCTTCTCAGTTTCTTCATGAGTTAAATAGGGATAATTATAGCATCTATCAAGGAGAAATTCATGCTGAGCATTTATCACGTGCTTGCCACATAATGAATGCTTAAAACACATTAGCCAAGTATCAACAACAGTAAGCAAATCCTTATGATCTAAATTTCTAAATCTCCAGGATTCTATGTCCTTAACTCCTTTTATAAAAAGCACAACTAATAATAATAATTTAGCTCACTGATCTTCCAGTTGTAAAATTTCTCTACCAACTTTCACAAATATTAGGTGATTGATATATCTTTTTATATGAAATTGATTGAAAAGCGGAAAAATAGGATCAGCCAACAGATTTTTCCCTTTTTATTTCTCCAGAATCCCAAATAATTTCTTGGGAGTTGGATGTGAACTCATTAAATCTTTCAGAACTTTCTGATACAATTTATAGGACCTTGCATAATAGAAGGTACTCAATTTGTTCTTATTTAAAATTATATTAGTGTATGTTAGAATCATCACTAACAGAGGTGGCAGGAATCTTAAGAATCTAGTTCAACCAATTAATTGATGTTTAACTCCAGTAACATGTCATTCTTAGCCAGAAATTATCCAGATCTTGCCTTTAAATCTTCAGTGATAGAAATCCACTCTTATAAGGCAGTACATTCTTGCTGTGAGTTCCATGCCTCTGAAAATCTGATGTGGATTAGTTCTGACCCTGACCGTACCCTGAAGCCAGTCTCAGCACTTCATCATACTCCCATCATGATATTGTGAGATATATATATATAAAATATATATAAAAAGAAAATATATTACATAATACATAATAAAAGCAATAAATATAATTAAATATAAATCTCCCATTCCATATATATATATATATACATATATATATATATATATATAATATTCCCTCCCCAAAATATATACTATTTGGGAAGGGAGAGGGGCTGAAGGTTAAATTGATCACCATTGGCCATTGGTAATCAACTTAATTATCAAGTTGGTGATCAACTTGATAATCAAGCATGCCTATGTAATGAATCCTTCATAAAAACTCAAAAGAATTGGGTTCAGAGAGTTTCCAGATAGCTAAATACATCACATACCTAGAGTGTGGTGCACCCAGAGAGAGCACGGAAGCTCCCATCCCTCCCCTATGCATCTCTTCCATCTGGATGTTCATCTGTATGCTTTGTAATATCCTTTATAATAAATGGGTAAACATAAGTAAAGTGTTTCCTTGAGTTCTGTGGCCCCACTCTAGCAAATTAGTCAAACCAGGGTTGGGGGTCAGAAGAATGGGTCTAACCTGGGATTGGTGACAGGCATCTGAACTGAAGGGCAGTCTGGTGGGACAGAGCCCTCAACCTGTGGGATGTGACGCCACCTCCAGGTAGATAGCATCAGAAGTGAATTGGATTTTAAGACACTCAGCTGGCGTCTGCTGCAGAATTGTTCTGTGTGTGTGTGTGGGGAGAAAAACCTCCACACATCTGGTCTTAGAACTGTTGTATTGCGTGACTGTGTAAGAACAGGAAAAAACACTGGGTTTTTCTTATTATCTCTTAGACTGAGAGAGAGCAGATCCAATTCCACAAGTCCTCATGTTGGGGCTCAGAAGTTGATACTCCAAAATACGGCACCCTAGCATGCTGATTATTTTAAATTAAAGGTCCTTGGAGACCAGCAGATGCTGGAAGAAGCTTTACTCTGATAGTTCCTTATTTACCTAAAGTCCAGATTTGCCAAAGAAGAAATCAATTACCTCTGGTTCCTTCTCCAAATTTTCATTAATTTAACTCATATCGCAGGAAGGAAGACTGAAGTCTGCCAACACACTTGGATGGACTTTTGTCACAAACCACTGTGTGCAGTGGGGGCCCAACAGACTTTGTGTCAGGCCATTGTATGTTCTTCAAGCCCATTGAATTTCCCTAAAAATCATTTATTATCCCTCAAATTGCCACATTTCCTCCATTTCTCCTTCCCCTATATAGAAGGATTTATAAATATCTGTACCCCAGTGGATTATTGGGTAATGAATAATCCAAAGTGATTCCTTCCTGGTATGCACATTCAAATCAAATTTGTTATTTCTTTTCTTCTATTAATCTGTCTTTTGTAGGCTGATTTTCAGTTAACCTTCTGAGGGTGATGGGGCAGTTTTCTCTGTCTGGGCCCCTACACTTAGTAAGTGAAATAGATTATACTGACTATTACCTATGGTGGTTGTTATGAAGCACTGAAGAGAATTTACATACTTCACTGCAAAATTTAATTAAAAATCCTCCTTTGAGTATCAAGGTCCCTTTTTATATGGTCTAGCAATGTTATCTCTTTTTTTTTATTCCCTCTCCTTGCCCCACATTTAGTCTCTGCAATTCCCTATATTTTCAGCACAATTCAGCTTAGGTTCTCAGCTAGCATTGCTTTCACCAAACAAAAGCCACTCAGCTAGAGAAGCCAACCTCTTAGAAAGCAGGCCAGTGGCCATCTGTTGTTATTTCACAGGCACCAGCTGAAAACCACCATTATGTAGGGGCTTCTCCCTTCACCCTGGGGCATCCACCAAACTAATTGCCCAACCAGAACAGGTCTCTTTTGTTTTGGATGGAGTGAGAGGGAGGTAGCAAGAAAGGGGCATAGTAGAAAGGGCATTCGTGGTTGGGCTGTTAAAAATATATGATTTTGTCCATATTACATCTATTTTATAATTTACAATAGGTAACTGAGTGTTCTAAAAGAGTTATTATGTTTGAATAAGTGCCCAACTTGCTCCTAAATAGAAATTTAAAAATTTTATAACAGCTTGTACCCTTTAAAGTATACGATTCAATGGTTTTTAGTACATTCATAATTATCATCACTATCTAATTCTAGAACATTTTCATCATCTCCCAAAACACCTTTTAGCCACTAGCAATCGCTCCCTGTTTCCCCTTCTCCCCAACCCTTGGCAACCACTGATCTACTCTCTGTCTCTACAGATTTGCCTATTCTGAACATTTCATATAAACAGAATCATACAATATTTGGTCTTTTGTGACTGGCTTTTTAAACTTAGCGTACTGTTTTTTAAAGTGCGTCCATGTTGCAGAATATGTCAGTACTTCATCCTTTTTTATGGCCAGATAATATTCCCTTGTATACATATACCCCATTTTGTTTATCTGCTCATCGGTTGATAGACATTTGAGTTGTTCCCACTTTTTGGCTATTCTGTAGAATACTGCTGTGAACATTCATGTACAAGCTGTGATGCGGACAAATGTTTTCATTTCTTTTGGGTATATACTTAAAAATGTATGTCTTGAGTGTTGACTCACAGGAGAAATCAGAACTATTTAAAACTGTGAAGAATTAAAGGAATTCTAGTTGGGACTACAGTTGAAACTGAAAAATCAAAGAGGGCCTGTGTATGAAGGACACAAGTTGGGAAAGGAAGAAGAACACAGGGACATAAGACCTCGCTTGCAACCTGATAGAATTAGGAGTCTAACTTTACGCAGGCAGAGCCGGCTGGCCTGCTAGTGTTACCCACCCAGTGCACTCACACGGATGACTGCAGGCTCACAGATGACGTACGTATGGATCCACGTCCCTGCTAACTAGTGAAACCTCCCCTTAGTGATGGGTATGCAAAATGGACCTCCCAGAGAGAAGGCAAAATGGAAATTTTTTAAATCAGTGGATTTTGGGACTTAATGTGGACATGTTTGTTGTCTCAGTCCAGGCTCGAGAAAACGGTTTCTAATGCAATGCTTTTTCTTCCCCCATAGACGCAAGCACTTTCAAGTTTACATTATTGGCCATCGTCACAATGCCTGTATGAAGGAAAGAGGCTGTTTCACCAATTGATTTGAGGCTCAGAGGTGAATTGGCTGTTCTGGAGGTCAGGGAAGAAGGGATGGATGAGCCACTGATACAGAAACCCCTGTTTGGAGCTAGGACCAAAATGAAACATTTCACACATGTAAATTCCTTTAGTCCCTATAAGAACCCCCACCAGGCAGTTGTTATTATATTTTCATAGATCAGAAAAAATGGCCCAAATCACTGGGCTAGCAATGGTGGAATCAAAGCACGTCTGTCTTATTTTAGAGCCACATTCTTTGAGCTATGTCGTGTTCCTAATTGCCAATTCTAATTGACTGCGGTCTGCAGCTTGGAGGGATGATACGTGGAAGGAGGCTAAGGCCCTGCCCAGTTATTCTGTCCGACATGGGTGGGAATGGGAGGATTGGCATCTTGTACAGAACCCAACACATTAGTAGAATAAGTGCATTCGTGATACACCTCATTTCTAAGGGACCAAACTGGGAAGCTTTTCATTACACACGGGTCTATATTTTGAGGGAGCTAAGGAAACACTCTGGGAAAGGGCAGCTCCTTAAAACTGCACTTTGACAATACTTTCCCTTTCCTCCTTTCTCTGCTGCAAATATACCAGCCGTGACTAATTTTCTCATTTTCCCCCCTGGTACTTGCCTGGTGCTTTATTCTGTAAAAGGGTTTTCTTCCTTAAAATGACATCTCTTTGCTTGAAAGGTGAGTATCACTGACACACGGAGTGCAGCAGAAATACATTCCCCTTGTAAGAGGCCAATAAATGTATGACTGGCAGATTGGTAGGTTCTAGACAAGGACTGGACAGCTTTGACCAGCACGGGCAGATGAAGGCAGGCTCCATGCTACTGATGTGAAAAGGATGAAAAAAAACCTTTAACCAGACTCTTACCACTAACCGTGGTTCATGTTTTAATGTTGGGGATGAAAAATATTCCTCAGTTTTCTGCTCTTACATCTGTATTTAAATTTTCAATGTTCAGGATTGAATCAACAGATTTAACTTGATTTTTATGTATTAAAGAAAAGAACCATTTCATTTTCTTTTGCAAATTACAGCTATAATGCACATATCTGTGCCTTCCTCCACTAGGTTTTCACTTACAGAAAAACACAAGTCTCCCATTAGAGTCCTAATGGGCTCATCATTTTGCAGAGTAAAACCTGTGGAAACCTTCTGATCTGAATCCCAATTAGTTCCCAACTTACCGCACCATTTCACTTTCCAGTTGCGATTGGCATCGACCCCTCGGCAGCGAAACCTTGAGTTCCTTGACCTTGTTTTTCTCCAAAATCGATCCTAGACATAATTAAGAAAACAGGTGCAGAGAAAAATACTTAAAAGGTTATTCACATGCGTTTTAGTAGCTCAATCAGGGAACAAGTCACACCACTGGGGGGAGGAGAGTTCTTTTGTGAGTAGATAAACCCCGGGAGTGGGAAAAGGACTGGATTAGCAGTGGAGATCCAGGTTCAGGCTCCAATTTCTGCCATGAATTTCCTGTCTCTTGTTTTCTCTTGGCCTCATTTCTTCACAGGCAAAATTGAATGGGTTGGATTAGATTAATGGTGTTTTTTTTTTTTTTTTTTTTTTTTTTTTTACAATTTATCTGGAAAGAGAAGTCTTTATTTACATGAAATCTTATGCAACATAAAAACGAAATCAAATGGTTGGTGTTCTGATCGGGAAAGGAGTGAAGCCCTTTTTTGCATGTCTAGAATCACTCAGCTGACTGACCACCACTTCCTTCCTGTTCTAGAAATCTGTGACACTGTTTTCTATGACTTATTCAGTCCTTTTTCAATTGGATAGGCAAAGTGACTTACATTGGTCCAACTAAAATGGTATCCATCAACGTTAAACACAGGCATGATATAGAAATAGAGATGATTCAATATTTTTCTCATGGCTGGGTCACTCCTATGTGTTAGAAGAGCCTAAAAGACAAAGGTGACATTTTTCTTATAAATTGGCCCCCAGTTCAGGTTTAGGAATAAAAGCATGAGAAATCCTTTCTACCCATGAGAAACAGCAAATACTGTGGATTAAAAAGTAAGAAGCTATCATCAGCTGTACTCTTTGACATTACACATTCTCTGTTAAGACTTTTGTCTGAATTAAACTCATTATTACCAATAACTTTTTAGCCAAGCTTTTACAACAGATTAATTGGGCAGCCTCTTACAGTATTTCAGATCTGGCTAAATTTTTAGGCTAATTAAGAAAGTAACAATATAGATAGGCTTTTGTATAAGTAGCTTTTTGAAAGATTCCATTCAATTCTGGACAAAATAATCACCTAAATTTATTTGATAGCCTTACATGATACATCATAGCACACACTAGTTATTTGTCACTTAATTGTTTATGTCTAGTTGGTACCAGCCTCAAGCCTTGGCACTTAACTGCACGGAGACTCTGTTCTTTTCTCCTTACCTTTCTATAAAACATTGAATGGACAATAGAACATCTTTGTCATCTTTACTGTGGCTCCTCTGAAGTCTTGCTCTTGTGATTGAGTTTCACTTCTCTTGTGTCTGACCCCAAGTCTGAGGATTCGCACTATAGACTGGTCTCAAATAGAAAAGTGTTATGTGCTATGTTGAGGATATAGACATTTTGAAATACCATTCCTATGGAATGAACTTTTTAACAAGTTCTTTTTGATGCATGTTTGTCTATGTACAGAATATCTTGGAGGAACACATAGGAAACTTGTAATAGCAGCTGCTTCTGTGCTGGGACAACGTGTGGGAAGGAGAATTACCTTTCATTTTACACCTGTTTGGATTGCTTGAATTATTACCATATTAAAAACACAATTCCACAATAAATTTTTTAAATAAAATCACTTTATTGAGGTAGGATTGACATACAAAAAGATGTACATATTTAATGTATACAATTTGATGAATTTCAAATAAGTATATATCTGTGAAACCATTACCACAATCTATGCCATAAAACATATCCATCACCTCCATCCAAAAGTTCCTCCTGCCCTCTGTATTTATCATTATTTTTATTTTTTGTGATAAGTACACTTAACATAAGCTCTAGCCTCTTAGCAAATTTTTAAGTATACAATATAGTGTTAACTATAGGCACCATGCTATACAGTAGTTCTCTAGGACTTATTTAACTCATATTAAATAGAACCAAAATTTTGTACTTCCTTTCCTCCCTCCCACCAAAAAAAATAATTCTTAAATTATGTATATACTGCCTTGGAAAATTAAGTCCTTAAAATTTTGATCCTCCTTTACATCTAGTTAAGTTGGATTTCTGAACCCATCATAGCAGCATTTTGTATTTATATGATGAGAATTCTATTCATAGAGAGCAAGCCAATCATGCGATTTGAATCAGAAATAATGTTGAAAACATAGGGGTATACTCAAGAACATAAGAGTTAAATACAATTTTATTACATATAATTTAAATAACTATGGCATTAACACAAACCGACAAACATTAATATTATTCTCTCATTCTCTTTTTGTTTAAGGTTCAATAATAGTTGTTGGCCAAAGTAACTTCAATAGAATTTTCATGTATGCTTGAATTTCTATTAACTGTCTAATGCTTCAAACTAGGGGGAAATCCCTAGTATGTGATCAATTTTACAAGTCCTGAAATTTTGTTTTCCTGTAATAAGTGGAGATTCCCCAATGCTTGGAGGAAATCCTCTTCTGGGATGGTGGGGCAGAGCTAGATGGTTGGCTGTTGGCTACGTTCCTTTCTTAAAATTCCCCAGCTGTGGCTTTCCATGCCACTCTACAGAGAAAGAGACGGCAGGAGAAAGGAGCTGGGGCAACAAGGTGTGAAAGAAGGGGTAGGAAAAAGCCATGGTAATTTCTATCCCTGACTTCCTAGCATTGGGACCATAGCTTTTTTGTCTCCATCCAACCTGGGGAAGTCTCATCTTTCCAAAGCACGGATCATGTTAGTATTAGTACCTACATGGGAATCTGTGCTAGAGACCTGCATGGGAATGTTCTCATCCCACTGTCTTCTCCAGTGCAAGTGATCTCCATAGTTTCATATTTAAAAGAATATTGCTAACTTCCTTTAAAAAAACTGCAACATATTTTAAGCATGTAGAAAAAAATAGAGAGAAGTCTGCCCACAACACATCTTGCCATATTTATCAAATCTTTTTGTAAAAAATTGAGACATTATAGATAAAAATCCTCCTCCCCTTTTTTAATTGCTCCCTCTCTTATCTCACTTTTCTCCCTCCACCAAGGTAGTCCCTATCCTAAGTTTGACATTCTCATTCTCATACATGATTATGTATGTTGGTACATATATATGGATTCATGAACAATATATAATATTGTGTGTATGCTTTGAAATATTATGCAAATGAGATCATGATGTATTAATATGCAGTCTGCTTCCCCTATTATATTTCAGAAATTTATTAAGTTGAAGACTTACCCATTTTAACTGCTAAATAGTATTCCATTATAGGTAAATACATAATATATTGATCCCTTATTTTGTTGATGGACAGTTAGGTTGTGTTTCATATTTTACTGTTATAATATTGCAATGAACATCCTTACACATTTCTCCCAGACATATATGAGAGTTTTTTTTGTAATACACGTCTAGGAATGGATTTGTTGAGTCATAGACTTACATGCCTTCAACTTTACTAAATGTTGTCTTTTTTTCTCTCAATCAGTAAACATACCCATCTGCAGTGAATGAGAGTGAATTCACATGCTACTTCTGTCAAATAACAAGTTTCCATTTATGGGTAGAATTGCATTAATGCACTTGGGTCTATATCCATTCATCAACCCCACACCATGGTTTATATGGAATTTGATGAATCTAGTGGGTGTATCTCCCCATGTTGCTTCAGTTCAAAATTATCTTGGTTATTTTTGACCCTTCTATCTTCACATTAATTTTGGAATCGAGGTTGATCACATCAAAGATGTGATCTTCTGTTTTATATTTAGGTTGTTGTTTTTGTCATTAATGGATGTTGGATTTTAGCAAATGATTTTTCTTCATGTATTGACATAATCATTTGGTGGTTGTTATGATAAATGTCAGACAATAATTTTCTATTATTAAACCATCCTTTTATTCCTGGGATAAACCCATTGGTTATGATATGTAGTCTTAATATATTGGCTGTATTCAGGTTGCTAATATAGTCATGCATCACTTAATAACATTGTGGTCAATGATGAACTGCATATATGTTGGTGGTTCTATAAAATTATAATGGAGAATGTATATAAACCTGAAATTTGCACTTGATATTGGCATTACAAATCAAGTAGGGAAAATGATATTCAATAATGGTGCTGGGACATTTGGTTTTTCACATGAAAAAAAAATATATATATACCACCTAGGTTTGTATAAATATACTCTATTATGTTCAGACAGTAATGAAATTGCCTAATGACACATTTTCCAGAAAGTATCTCTGTCATCAAGTGGCATGGTTGTATTTACATCTACATTCCTACCTGAGATAGGCTTATAATTATCTTTCTTATTTTGTGCTTGTCTGGTTTTGATACCAGAGTCATATTACCCTATTGTGATTTGGTGGGTCTTTTAGAAAAAACATATTTGGAGAATATTTTTAATATATTTGAATTATTAGTTCTCTGAATGGTAGAATTCAGCTCTAAAACCATCTAGTCCTAGAGCAGAAATTTACAGAAAACAAAGATACAATAGGATAAATATATGTTTGCTTTTTGCTCTGTTGATTTTTGCTCTTTATCACTTTTTTGTTGTTGTTGTTGACACTTTTGTTCGTTTTCTAATTTCTCGAGTTGAAAGCTTGGCTCACTAATGTGGAAACTTTATTCTTTTTTCCAAATTTTTTTTATTTTACTCTTTTTCTCCTTTTGCTCATCATTGATTATCCTTAATCTTTTAAAATGCATTTATTTAAAACTATAAATTCCTTTTCAGTACTACTTTACTTACATTTTCTGTCCTGATGTATAGTAGCTTTTTGCCATTTAGTTCTAAATATTGAAACATTTTCCTTGATTTAAATGAGTTATTTATAAATGTTTTTGTTTTTAAATATGTGAGTTTTTTAAAGATACATTTTTTTGTAAATGATTTCTAACAGCTGCTTTATAGCTAGAGAATGTGGTCTATGTAGTATAGATTCTTTGATATTTGCTGAGCCTTGCTTTGTGGCCTTGTATTATATATAGTCAATTTTTGTGAATGTTCCAAATGTGCTTGAAAAGAATATGCAATTTCTCATTATTGGGTAGGGATTCTACATGTGTTCATTAGATTAAGTTTACTATGTTGTTTATATCATCTATATTCTTATTTCAAAACTGAGAATTGTGATAAAAACACATTGTTATTTGGGGTTTATCACTTTTTTTTATATCCTGTCAATTTTTTGCTTTGTATATTTTGAGGCCATTAACATCACTTAAAAATCTTCATTTCTAAACAATATATTAATCAAAGAAGCTGTTCATGGTATTCTATTCTGGAATGGATTTAATATTTAAGACTTGCCAGCATGCGTTCTTCCTCTGACAAACAAGCAGGGTGTCATTATATTGCATATGCTATATTTGTGATTTTTATAACTCTCTAAGAATTGCAGCTATTCCCCATCTGGTCAGACAAAGCAGGAATGATCACGATGTGATGACTGTTAAATACCAAACAGGATGTTTGAGGGACCTCCTTGCACGAATACTTTAAATAATAGGACAGAGATCACTTCTCTTTTATGGTTTAGGTGGGGGTTTCTAGAAAAAACATGACCATATGTCTATTTCCTATTATTCTGACATATGATAACCATAAATAACATAGGGGTGTGCTTTTCTTCTGATGTGTAGAACTCTTTTTATCAATACATACACACCACCCATACACATAGAAAACCTACTAGTCAGGCTGCATCTGGACCTACCTTAAAAGTTTAATTTCTTGATTATTATTGTTGTTTATGAGGAAGACTTGAGTCCTGGTCTGATGGCCAGTCACAAAGCAATGCACCACACGCCTCAGTGTGGCAGTCCCTAGGTATTGCATCCCCTCACTTCAATTTATTTAAAAAATGCTTCACCAAAACCAATTTTGATCTTCCACAAAAATATATTAAAGGAAGTTTTGAATATTGCCTCTTACCAGGCAAATGATATGTTGGGTACTATGTTAGGGTGTTTATGAAGTTAATTAAGAAAGAAAGAGAATGAATCTATTTGATATTCACCACCTACTAGGACTCTTTTGTCTTTCTCATGCATATATACATATCATATATCCAAATTCAGCAAATGAACTTTGGTTAAAATCGAAGACAGATTTTTGTCATTACTAAAGTCTTTGTGTGGTATGACAAAGTTAGGTAGAAGAGTTCCCTCCTTTTCACTGTTTTTGCATTTATTTGGCTGGATGTGGCTTTCTTAGAGCTCATGAGAACCTGGAATGTGGGGGTCATTTTTTTGAGGATTGTTGTTAATGGCTTTTAAAAGGTAGCATTTAAGTGTTCCTCTAAATAGTTTTTTTTTTCTAGAAGCACCACAGAGGACCTAAAAATAATAACCACACATCCAATGAAGGGCACACTGGGAGAATTAAGCATGTTACAGCTAAGGCAAAAGGAAGGGGTACAGTCATCATCTGGATGAAGAGTTACCTCATCTGGACTGGACCAGAGTAAGATTAGTTAGGATGGAAAAACATTGTTGTACCAAAGTGGGTGCATCTGTACACAAAAGAGGTACTTAAAATTAAATACCAGGAAAATGAAGCAAAGCACGGGAGAGTTTCAGGGAAATAATAATAATAAAAAAAAATGGAGCCTAATCTATAAAGATAGTTGATATCTGTCAACTGTAAGAGCTCATTTAATACAAATGGTCAACTAAATACTAGCTTGAAAGCAACATGAACAAAAGGCTCCATGAATGAAGGATGAAGAACTGAAAATCATATGTTAATCTTATAAATTCTAATTACATTTATACTTAATTTATACTTGGAACCACCCACAGTGACTAATCTAACAGGGCAGGTGAAGACTGAAAAATGCTATTAATCTACATTTTCTAGTAAGAGATATAGATAAATATTTGAAATGTTTTGTGTAACCAGGAAGAATGTATTATTAGATGCATGTCTATCCTTTTTCACATTTATATCATTTCACATTTCTAGAACTTTTACACTGAAATAGCCTAATAGCAATGATTACTTGTATTTACTCATGAGAAGAAACTAGGACCAACTTTGGCATTATTAAGATCTACTATGTAAGGATGTTTTACCTACCAAAAAAGAAAGTATAGGTGTCCTTGCTTTGGATGCCTCTGATATACACAAATTTTAGCTATCACAGTTTAGTTAAATAACACCAGTCCTCCCACAGTGAAAATTTTAGTTTCCACTGCTAGATCTTCAGTCTACAAATCACTATGTAAAGAACAGATGTGCATCAAGATCTGGGACCAATTACATAATTTCTTTGAAAGTCTGTCAGTGGTGATTGGTCCCTGCATCTCTTAATCAGTTCACACACAGACAGCAAAGCGTGTAGCTGTGTTGTGTCCTTGTTTCCCAGTGACAAATCTACAAGATATTTTACGAAAATGGATGATGGAAAGAGGAAATTGTCTAATTAAGATGAAAGTGCAGCAAAGAAATGAAAAGTGATAACACTGGAGGTGAAATTTGAACCAAATGTAAATGGAGTTTAGAACAAATAGCTGACTGGGAATGTTGACACTGCCACCATTCAGCTTCAGATACGCAACCGAGGAACCAGTCAGGACAAATCTACCCACACAGGTGAGGAGAGTGGTTGTGATGAAAAGAATGATGTTTCAGAAGTGACGCCAGTAGGACTTCATAGTAAAGGGACTCTCAGAGATATTTTATGACATTGGAAGTATGAAGAAAAAATATTGAAAGTTGATCCAGCTAGAAAGGAGTATGACAGTCCAACTAAGAAAGGAGTACGTCAAGGCAAATTTTTATAAAAGATACTGATTTCATGTTGGATGTTATACAGAGAAGAAGGCAAGCACAATCTGAATTTGATAAGGTTTTTTTTTTTTTACAAAGAAATGAGACATTTTGATTTATTTAGTATGACAGCATACTAAATATTATTTTTACCATTTTAAAATCATTTACATAACTGAGAGGAGAGTTTTTAATATTTTAATAAAAATCTGTAAGGATCACAGAACAAATGATTTATCTCACTGATAACTAAGATGGCTCTGTCCTGCTTCAGCTAGCGTGGTCCCTGTTATTGCTGAGTGCTACCGTGGAAAGTGAGCGCTGCTTATATAAACAATGGCCAGAACATTCTCTATTATTAGATAGCGGAGTGCAATGGATGCGATGGATTTCAATTTAATTAAATTGAAACAAAACAAATATTAATATAGATCCTGCTATGTGTAAGACATTATAAATTTGATAGAAGGGGAGAGAGATAGGTTGGAGGATTAAAGAGAAGATTGTGGAGAATGAGGATGGGAGATTATGGGGAACTAAAGTTACCCAAGGGCCAGGAGAAGGCAAATCAGAATATTGTAATTACTTGGAATGTCAGTGAACAGAGTCAGACAACTTAAAAAATGGGGATCATTTTCATATGATGAGCTGTTTCCCATTATGTAGTTAAGAACAAAGCTGTATTTGCTTACTCAGCTGAACTTATTGTTAATGGATATTTGATCTGGGCTTGGTAACCCTCTCAGTTACTTCTTTATTCCCTGGCTTTTGGCACATTTTATACATGCAAGTTAAGTTCTTTCTTTTTAAAAAGATTTATTTTTAGTGATACATTTCTTAACCAAAACTTTGATTGGTTTACTCTTACATTTGAGGGTTCATATTCTATTTTTACTTTTAATAAGCAGCAAGACATAATAAGACTGAAAGAGATAATTATCCAAAAGGAATATTCCCTGGAAAGCTCTTGGATCCTGGGAGGAAGACCCTTCCCATTCTGGAAAGACTTCCCAATTAGAGGACCTCTGCAACCACTGCTCCAAGTCTCCCTTAGAGCTCTGTCCCATGCATACAATCCACCATAGCCCTCACATATTACTATTTACCCTGCCTGGAAAATAACTTGCTTCCCTGAAGGCCTCCTATTCCTATTTTTGGGTATTTGAATCATCTACATAGTACATCTGAATCACATGCCAGTTTTTGGCACTTGGGATCAGCCATCACTGAGGTGCCAATTGTAGATGGGTGGAAATGTGGAATGGAGATGGTTTTCCAGTGTAAGCAAGCTGCACCCAAAGGGTGAGGTTTCACGTTACGCAGACAGCAGAGGAATACTGTGGCTCATCTGGGGAATTAAGGATGCTTTAGTGTTTCTTTTTCTTTTCTTTTTTGTGCTGCTATAACAGGACCAATTTAGATCCAACTGTATACTTATTATACATCTTCCATGTCTGGAAGAACTTTTCATTTCAGAACATTTTAGTCCCAATCATTTTTTCCCCCCACAAACCCTTGCTTTATCTTTGGACTGTCACTGAGTTAGACAGAATTCAACCACTGATTCTAAAATGCCTGTAGGACTATATGACTCAAACATTAACTGAGTTTAGTTTGACAATGAAATGCATTCAGTTTTCTCTGGGTTAAATTTATTTTTAAAATATAGTCACTTTTGGTCCTGTTTAATATGGAAAATCCAGAAAAGCATAAAGAAAATAAAAATTATCCATGATCCTACTTTCTTTTAGCATTTGGTATATTTCTCATGTACATATATTTCAGATATAGAGTTTACAAAGTTAAAATTATAAAATGATGCTCATACTGTGTTTGTTATTTTATATAGCAGCATGTCATGAACAGTTTCCTTCATAAATAAATACTCCATTAAAATACATTTATGTAGTTTGGGCTAGCAATCATTTCCTTTATGCCTCCCTTCTTTGCTTTCATGCTTGGAAATGCCTTTCTTGCTTGAAATTCAAATACGTATTTCCCTTAGTTACTTTATAATGTTATATGAATAACTCTGGTCGAATTTGTCCCAGCATTGTAGAATTATTTGAGGAAAAAATTAAGTGCTTTTCATAACCCTGGGCCAATAAATACCGGCCATGGCTTGAGATGCTCAATCTGGGAGATTGACAATTTCAAACTCACAAAAGTGAACAAATTGCCTCGTTTGATTGGAGGTGATTCTAAAAAAACAAAGCAAATGCTATTCTATCTGCACTGGCAACAAAGAATTAAAGTGGGCTTTCCACAATTTAAAAAAACAAAAGGATGTAAAAGCGGCTGCTACTAAAAATTACTTGGCTACCCTACGTGTAAATATTACTCCTGCTGAGTTTGTGTCAGGATCTCAGTAGCTAACTGCTACAACTTCAGCCCCTTCTCTTGTCTATTCTTATCAGATTATGCCATTCAGATTAGAAAAGTACTTACAAACAACTTTGTTATGGTGGGAAAAACCACTGGAATTTATGCTTGGTTGTCTGCTGCCCAAAGTAGGCCTGTGAACCAGGCAGTAATTCATTTGGCTGCTTGCTCTGTCTCTCACCTTTCATTGGAAAGCCGTGCCATTCTTTCTGTTCATGAGACTCAAGTTACATGACAGCGCAGTTATTGATTGTCCCTCTCCTCTACTGCAATATTCACAGTGCCCTAACAGTGCCTGGTCTGGTATATAGTGAGCACTTAATAATTACTTGTTGAATGAATCAATCATTTCCCCTGCTTCGTAAAGTGTTGCATTGGGTGATTCCCTTCAAATTAATGGTACTACCAACACTTCAACAACACCATCGCTGTCTTGGGCATCTTGTCATTTCTGACCCACTCTCCTCTTTCATTCTCACATCAAGCCAGTCCTCCATTCATAAAGATTTCCTCTACTGGTGGCTTCTTCTGTGTGTGTGTGTCACATCTTCCCAGGAGAACTGTAAATGCATTGAGGAAAGGGTGGCTGTCTTGTGCCCTATAATATAGTGCTTATACCATGACAGGACTTACTGTGCTGCCGTCACATAAAAAGAAGTGCTTACAAAGCATTTGGAAGAATGAATGAATAAGTGATTTTTTTTCCCTTTGAATCTTCTCACATGCTTTCTTTACCTTCTAGCCCTACATCCACTCTTCCTGCCAATGTGTAGATTTCTGCCCCCAAAACTTCTAGCTAGTCCCCTTAACTCTGGGCTTTTCTTTCTTCCTTTCATCCATATATCATTGCCTTTCATCTTTAAACTCCCTGACAATGACACCTGCTTTTTGCTACTTATCAGTGTCTTCTCATTTTATTAATACTTTATTGGACCAAACTCTACGTGGCTTCTAAGGCTTATTCTTTAGTCACTTTCATATTGTATTAGGATCTGCTCACACAGACTATAGGCTATCGCCTTGCTAACCCACAGTCATGCACACACCATGTCTACTCCCATATTTGTCCTTTCTCTTTCTTGGAACACTTTTATTTCCCTGATCAAATTCCAACTTCTCAGTCAAGGCCTAACTTGAGACTCATTTCTACAAAGCTTCCATAGAGCTTGTTTTTTTTTTTCAGGTCTTCATGGATTTTTCTGATTCCTTCATTCCTTCAGATACTATCATCAGTATAAGTTAGCCTCTAAAGACACATTATTTTATGTGGCTTCCTGCACATAAAGATTTCTCCTCAAATAGAATGTAGCTCCTTAAGTGCAGGGACCATGACTTCTGCTTCTGCTAACCCCCGTAACTCAAGCAGAGTGTTGAAAATGCAGTGATCGGCAAGAATTTGTTGAATTGATTAATACAGATGTCTTCTAGGGAAGCCGCATTTAACCCTAATTTTTAAAATAACAGCTTTTGGAGGATATAATTCACACACTTTATAATCTATTCTTTGGAAATGTACAATTCAGTGGTTTTTAGTATATTCACAGAGCTGTGCAACCATGACTACTATAATTTTATAATGTTTTCATCATGCAAAAAAGAGACCTCATGCCTTTATCAATCCCCAACCCTATCATCTTCCCTAGCCACAGGCAACCACTAATCTACTTTCTGTTTGTATAAATTCACCTATTTTGCATATTGCATAATATGGAATCAGGTTGTATGTGATCTTTTGTGACTGACTTCTTTCGCTTAGCATGGTTTTAAGGGTCATTCATGTTGTAGCATGTATCAGTACTTCACTCCTTTTTCTACAGAGATATAATTAATATAACATAAAACTCATCATTTTACAGTGTACAGTTCAGTGGTTTTTAGTATATTTGCAATGTTGCACAACCATCATCACTATCTAATTCTAGAACATTTCCGTCACCCCAAAAAGAGCCTGGTAATAGTTGCAGTTTCCCTCTCCCCGAATCCCCTGGCAACTACTAATCTACTTCCTATTTCTTTGGATTTGCCTATTCTGGGCATTATCATATAAAGGGAATGATACATATGTGACCTTTTGTGTCTGCCTTATTTCACTTAGCACAATGTTTTCAAGGTTCATCAATGCTGTGGCTTGTATTGGTACTTCATTCCTTTTATGGCTGAATACTATTCTATTGTATGGATATGGGTATACCACATTGAAAAAAATTTATTCATCAGTCAATGGACACTTTTTGGCTATTATAACACTGCTATGAACATTTGTTTGCAAGTTTCTGTGCAGATATATGTTTTCAGTTCTCCTTGGTATGTACATAAGTATACACATAGGAGTGGAATTTTGGGGTTATATGACAACTCTATTTAACTTTTTGAGGAACAGCCAAATTGTTCTAAACCCTATTTTTAACTTGGGAGTTTCCTTTACTTTTAATTTTTAAGTCCGTTATTTTTAAGTTTTGTGAGTGTCCCTCTTCACAAGTGTCTACTTGCCGTCTATTTTCTTTGTCCCTGCCCTCTGTCCATTCTCAGGTTTAAGTCTCTTACTCTCCTGTAAATAGTGTCTGCTTGCTTTTGCAGAAAGGAAACCTTCAAGTTCTGCACATTTATCTCTGTTTACTGCTCCTATGTATCTATGCTAGTTTTCTTTCTTTTATGAATTTAGTGGTTGTATCATCTCTCTTGGTCCATGACAAATTTAAGGAAACCTTATTGCAGAAAGGAAGTACTTCTCAAAAGCTCCTTTTTAGTTTTATGGTGGAGCATCTGTAGCACACATTTCAGCAGTAAGTCCATCATGTCAGTGATCCTCTTCCTACTCTCCCGCCAAAACCTCATGGTATCATAAATATGATACAACATCAGCTATGGTTCTGCTAACCTAGAATAAGCAAGCATTCAACAAGAGAAAGATTTTGCAATCCAAGTGTACCTGCTTACAAGATATAAAAAATGTATGATATGTGAATTTTAAGAAATAAAAAGAGGTAGCAAGTATTGAAATTAGAAAAGTGATGGCTCTATATTCTTCAACATAATTCAATGATCATCAATTTAAAAGACTAAAGCCCACAAGTTTTGTGGTATATTTGGATTTTAAAAATGCCTACCAACTAGCAACTATCAAATATTTGTTGAGATAATGAATTCATGTAATCATTTTTCAAAATAAAATAACCAAGACCATCCTACCAGTCATTTAATCCTGGTGGTTTGCTACCATATCACTGTTTTCTGAACTTTGTGTTTCCAAAATAGACATCCATGGATCAATCTGCTAAACTGGAATGGGGACAGAAGTGGAAATGGCTCTCAGGGCATGGCATGGGACAGTCATGCTGGCTGAAGAAGAGATGAACGTGTGAAACCAGAGTCATGTCTTGATACTCTGGGTTTCCGTGGCAGAGAGAGTCAGGGCCAGCGATGAGGATTACACGGCAGGGAAGAGAGAGGGCAGGGATGAAGTTGCCTCAGTTTCTCTGGGTAAAGATGGTTCTCTAGGTTCCAAAGAAAATAGAAACCCAGGGTATGGTGCCTGGCTATTATTTTTACAATGAACTTTTTATTTTGAAGTAAATGTAGATCCACATGTAACTATAAGTAATACAAAGAGATACTATGTACCCTTTACTCATTTTCCCCCAGTGGTAACATCGTACAAAACTGTAGCATAACGTCACAATCAGGGTGTTCGCATTGATGCAGTGAAGACACACATTTCCATCACCACGAGGATCCTGCATGTTGCATTTTTATAGCCACATCCACCTCCTCCGACCTCCACTCCATCCTTAGCCCTGAGCAACCACTGATCTGTTCTCTATTCCCATAATTCTGTCATTTCAAGAATAACATATCAATGAAATAATACAGTAGGCATCTGTTTGGGATTGGCTTTTTTCGCTCAGCATAATTCTCTAGAGACTTATACAGGTTGTTGTGTGAATCAATAGTTGCTTTCTTTTTACTGTTGAGTAGTTTTCTATGGTATGGATGTACTACAGTTTATTTAACCATTTGCCTGTTGATGGGTATCTGGGTTGTTTCCAGCTTTTGGCTATTATAAATAAAGCTGCTATAAACATTTGTGCACAGGTTTTTGAGTGAACATAAGTTTTAATTTTTCTGGGATAAATGCCAGGAGTACAATTACTGGGTCACATGGTGTATGCTGAAAGAGACAGCCAACTATTTTTCAAGAATAGCTTTACCGTTTTTTACATCCCCACCTGCAGTGTACAAGTGATCCGGTTTCCTGCATCCTCCATGGCATTTGGTGATATATACCCATATATGTATAGATCTACTTATAGATCTATAGATATAGACCTATTTATATATATAACTAATTTTAGCCATTCTGATAGGTGCATAGTGACAGCTCATTGTGACTTTGATTTGAATTCCCCTAATGACATCTTTTTGCCTGTGCCTCTTTGCCATCTGTATATATATATGCACTTTGGTGGAAAGTCTCTTCCTGTCTTTTGCCTATTTTCTAACAGGATTGCTTGCTTTTTAAAGTCAAGTTTTGAGTTTATATATTCCAAATATGGGTCTTTTAGTAGATATGTGCTTCACGTATATTTTCTCCTGGTCTATAGCTTATCTTTTTCATCCTCTTAACAAGGTTTTTCACAGGCAACGGTTTTGAATTTTGATTAAGTTTGATAAGGTACAATTTATCAACTTTTCTTTATAGGGAGCATGCTTTTCGTGTCAAATCTAAGAACTCTTTGCCCTAGTTTTAGATCCTGAAGATTTTCTCTTATGCTTTTTTTTCTCTAAAAGTTTTATAGTTTTACAATTTTACATTTGAATTCATGATTCATTTTGAGTTAATTTTTTTCTAAGGTCTAGATCTAGACTTAGGTTGAGGCTAATTTTTTTTTTTTTTTTTGCCTATGGATGTCCAATGGCTCTAGCACCATTTGTTGAAAAGGCTGTCTTTCCTTCATTGAATTGCTTTTGCTTCTTTGTCAAAAATCAGTTGGAAATATTTGTGTGGATCTATTTCTAGGTTCTTTATCTGTTCCATTTGTCCGTGTCTATCCCTGCACCAAATACCACAAACTCTTAGTTACTGTAGGCATATGATATGTCTTGACATTGGGTAGTATGAGTCCTCCCTCCCTCTTCATTCTTCTTTTTTGAAATAGTTTTAGCTTTCTTAGTTTCTTTGAATTTCCATATAACGTTTAGAATAATCTTATCTATATCTACAAAAAAACTTGCTGGAATTTTGATAGGAATTGTGTTAAATCTATATATCAATTTGGGAGAATTACCATCTTTACCCTAGTGAGTCTTCCAATCTATGAATATGCTAAGCCTCTCTATCTACTTAGATTTTCTTTATTTCACCAGCATTTGGTAGTTTTCAGTGTGTAAGTCCTGTATTTGTTTTGTTAGATTTACAGCTAAGTATTTTACTTTTTTAAGTGATTGTATATGATATTGTACTTTTAAAATTTCAGCATCCATGTGTTCACTGCCATTACATAGAAATACAATTGATTTTGTGTGTTTATCTTGTATCCTGTGACCTCACTGAACTCACTAGTTCTACAGAATTTTTCTGCGGATTGCTTGGGATCTTCTAGATAGACACTCATGTCTTCTGCAAAACAGGGATAATTTTATTTATTCCTTTATTCCTGTATGCCTTTTGTTGCCTTTTCTTCTCTGACTGCACTGGCTAGGACTTCCAGCACTATTTCAATTAAGAGTGGTGAGAGTGGACATTCTTGCCTTTTCCTGATCTTAGGGAAGAAAGCATTCAGTTGCCTACTGTTAATTATAATGTTTATTATAGGTTTTTGTATATATTCTTTAAACAGTTAAAGAAGTTCTTATCTATTTCCATTTTATAAGTTTTGATCATGAATATGTGTTGAATTTTGTCAAATGCTTCATCTGCATCAATGGATAAGATCATATAATTTTTCTTCTTTGGCTTTTAATACAGTGGATTGCATCGATGAACTTTTGAGTATTGAACTGGGCTGGCAACCCTGAAATAAATCTCATTTGGCTTATTGGTCCTGGTGTATAATTCTTTCTATAGATTACTAAATTCTATTTTCTAGTATTTTGTTAAGGATTTCTGCATCATTTTTAAGAAGGATATTGGTTTGAGTTTCCTTTTCTGCTTGGTGTCAGGCTTCATAAAATGAACTGGAAGTGTTCCCTCATCTTCTATTTTCTGAAAGAGATTGAATTGGTGTTTATTCTTCTTTAAAAATGTGGTAGAATTCTCCAGTGAAACCTTCCAGGCCATAAGATTCTTTTTGGGGGAATTTAAAAATAATAAATTCAATATTCTTAATAATTTTAGGGATATTCAAATTATCTATTTTATAATACATGAGTTGTGGCAGTTTGTGCTTTCAATTAATTCCTTCATTTTGTCTAAGTTATAAAATTTATATGTTATTCATAATATTCCCTTGCTATTTTTTTGCTATCGCTGGTTTCATAGTAATATTCTGTCTCATTCCTGATACTGGTAATTTGCATCCTCTTTTTTCGTCTCTCCTGCTAGATCTTTGTCAATTTTATTTATCTTGTAAATGAACCAGCTCTTCATTTTATTGATTTTCTCTTAAGATTTTCCATTTTTAAGTTCATTGATTTCTGCTCTTATTTATATTATTTCCTTCCTTCTGCTTGCTTAGGGTTTATTTGCTAATTCTTTTTCTTCCTCGAGGGAAGAACTTCCATTATCATTTTGAGACCTTTCATCTTTTCTAATGCATGCATTTAGTGCTATAAGTTTTCCTGTCAGCATTGCTTTAGCCATACATACCCCACAACATGTAGAACAACACTTGGCTCTTAATAGATGTTCAAATGTTTGTTAATAAATAGGAATGAGGGGAATTCTGTGGTAATGATTTGGAAAGACTTGTCAAATCATCTCACAGGGTATGGATGGTACCACCTGGATTTTTGCAGTGCACAACCTGTACAGCCATGTCCAGCAGCTCTGTAATCTGAACTAAAATTCCAAGCAAGAGCAGGACACAGGGTAGCCACAGGAAAAGGAAGAGGAATGTATAATGACCGTCAACTGAAGGCAGTGGATTTTGGAGCAAGAACAAGCAGCATCAATTAAGATTAGACTCAATTTCCACAAAAATGAGCAAGGAAAGGCTTCCTTCCCCACCCTTCTCCTTCCTGTGCCAGGCCGTCTTCACGTGTGCAGATGTGTTAGGCCATTCCTGTGCCTTTGCTACCCTCTCCACACCTCTTTCCCTCCCACTGCTCATGACTGGCACTTGCCTCTCCACTTTACCACATTCATTTCCCACATGAGTGAAGCATTTGATACAAGGTAATAGAGGTAATTTCTTATTAGCTTTTGCATTTGTCCTAGCAGGATGACATGGTGATTTAAGAGAATGTGGATTACTCAATAAATTGAGTAGGAAAGGTTAGAAAATTTTATTACATAATAATTATAAAATAAAGATTCTTTTGTGGGTTTGGTAGTGACAGAGAGATAGATTTTGTAAATTTAGTACATTTTTGACATTTGTAAGGTATGTTTTCTAAGACATAGGAGAGTCCACAAATTCTACTAGGGCACATAATTTCTCCCAAAACACAGTGAAATATATTAAATAACTGATATATTTAAATATTCTTTGTTTTTTTTTTTTTTTTTTTAGTAGTTTTCTATAAGGCCACGGCTAAGGAAATGTGTAGGGTTATTTTCTGGTTAAGACTCATCATTTCCTTAGATTTTTTTCACTTTCATTACTAGTGGTTGGTTTCTTTTTAAGAGTTTTTTTTAATTAAAAGGTTAAAAAAAACTCATGAAAGTGAAAGTATGTAATATACTTGACAATGAATAGAAAAATATTAGAATATATTAAAGTGTTGGCCCAAAAGTTTAGCCCACTCTTGGGATAGGGACCCACTCAGTACATTAGCTCAGAGGACTCATGATTCAAACGGAAGTATCCAGAAAATGAGAAATCATTGAGTCATCAACTATTAGGATTACTGAAAAATAGCTGAAACTGAGGATGTTAAATCCACAGATGCTGAAGGTCTTTTGGCATTTAAATTATAGACCTATAGCAGGAGGGCAGAATGCAATCACTGTTCACCTCTTTATTGTTATAGCATAAGTGAGATAATTTTGAGGAGAAGAGGCAGGTGATACAGAACTGAATATCATAAAAGACATTGCTCTGGAACACCATGAATTGGATTTGTAGTCGTTTGCCATATTTCTGCTGCTATGGTTGTTTCCTAATTTGTCACAAATTCATAAAGCCTCTGAACCTCAGGTTCTTTCTCTTTAATGAGGGCTGTCAACTCCAACTTCTAAGGGCGGAGGTTAGGAGAATCTGAGCCAGGGTTGTAAGAGGTGTTCGTAAACATGAAAGCAGCCCACAAAATCAAGGCTTTATCATCATTCAATCAGGTAGCGCTGGCTTTAAAATCTTACTTTGTTCCTGGAGCTGAATAAAAACACATGGAAGCACTGACTGGCTGAAATGGACATTGTGTAAAAGGTTTAACTTACTTCTTTTACAAACCACTGACAAAAGGCAGGACCGATCCATTCTCTGGCATGAATACCGCAGTCTATCCAGACAGCTCTTTTGTAAGGTCGTGATCTTCTGCCCAGCTGAAAACAAGGGCATTCATAGTAACCAACTCAGGCTTTTATTTTTGGATTCACTGAGCAGCATAATTCGATAAGGTTCCAGTGTAATTCTTCACTATAGTTTGGTTCATTAGGAAATGCTTAAAAAAGGTAGAGAGATTTCTTATCTACTTCAGAAGTCCAGGCTTGTTTATGCAGAAACAATAAATTTATTGCCCTAATTTATAATAAAAGAAATAGAAAATACAAAAGGAAAAGGGAAATTCCTAAAGTAGGAAGGATTGCTTCTCCATTTTAATTTATTGACAGTATGTGGCTGTTAAGTAAAAAGCTAATTTTCCCCTCCCCCCTGTTTTTCTTTCTCTCTCTTCATCCCAAGGAATATTTCTTAAAGAAATAGCTATGTTTTATAGGTGGATAAAGTCTAACTTTATTGCACCACAAAATGGAAACATAAAACAACTTGATTTGTAGAATCAAGGGACAGATTTTTCTTTACAACTCTACTATCTATATTATTTTTAACCTAGTTTCTACCCCACTAATCAATAGGTAGCTCTTGATATTATATTTACAGGGGATCTAGTTTTCATTTATTCATTAATTCACTCATCTAATATTTCAGGAAATCCTTTTTAATGTCAGACAGTGTGCTCAGTACTGGAGACCGAAAGATGAAAAGACAAGGATTTTACACGCCAGTGGGGAGGGCAGACGTGCAAGCAATCATTCAACCACTGTGATGTGAATAACGGTAAGTTACTGTGGGAACATACAGTGTTATGTTGAATTTTCCTGGGGAATAAAAGGAAGTTTCTCCGAAGAAGAGTGCTGGAATACTTGAGCAAGACTTGCAGCATGTCTGGCAGACAAGTCGGAGGAAGGCGTCTCCAGCTTGGAAGAGAATCTAGCACATCATATTTGAGAATCTGCCTCTGCAGTCTGAGGGAGGCATGGCAGATGAACTGAACACGGAAGTCCCTGGGCACCACGTAAAAGAGAGGAGCCTTCCTCCTGTGTTCCATGAGAGGCTTCTGTGGACGTGCGTCAATGCACAGTTGTGTTAGCGAGCTCACACTGACAGCAGCGTGGAAGGTGGATGGGAGATGAGGAGGCTGAGGATGGAGGCTCAGAGGAAGCTCAGCACGAGGCCACTGCTGCAAGAGTCCAGGGAGAACAGATACAGAGAGAAGTCGGGGCAAGAGTAGTGAGGACAAGAGAAGAGATTAGGGGCAGAGCCAAAATAGATTTAGAAAAAAGAATTGTCAGCTTTTGGTGCTAAATTTAAAGTGAATGGTTAAAATAAAGGAGAGGAATTTAGGATGGTGCTCATGTTTCTGGACTGGGAGGAGACAGGTGCCATTCCGAGTCTGAGGTGCTTTTGTGAATACACAGGTGAGAGTGTCAAGGAGGCAATGATGGATGGAATTAAGGCTCCAGAGAGTGGACCCCGCCGGATACAAAGGTCTGGGATGATCGTTGAAACTGTGGCACAGATGTGCACGCCCAGCTAGAGAGAGTTGCTGCCATGCAAGTGGAGCTGAGGACAGTCCTTCGGATTGATTAGCAGAACCTAAGGGAAGCACAGGGCAAGAGGAGCCAGTGAATGAGACCTGAATGGCCAGAGACAGGAGGAAGGTCAACTAGGAGTCATTGCTGAACTTAGAAGGAGAAGTTTCAGAGGCATGATGGGGCAAAGGCTGAGCAGCCAAAGTTGGAATGGAAAGTGAGAGAGTAGAGCTGGTCACTACAGGTGAATCTTTTCAGAAGTTTGGCTAAGACAGGACGGAGAGCTATATGTCAGAAGCTAGAGGAGAATGCAGGGTCTAAGGATGGGAATAATGCATACCTTCTTACATGTTTATATAGTTTTGCACTGGTTCATCCTAAGTAGCACCAACTCACAAATAATTTGCATCAAATGACTCTAAATATGTTAGCAACAGTATTCTCTAGAATAGCCAATAGAAAAAATTAAACATGGTTCAAAAACCTAGGGGAAAATATTTTGCAAATTATCAGATGATGTTAAATATAAGAGTCTATGACCGAGCATTTCATTTATCTCTCCCATACATCAAAGTTGCAAATGATGAGTGTATGGTAAATATTTTCTATTTAATTCACAATTTCTTATTTTTACCTTTAAAATAAAAAGAGTTCTTCCATCATATGATCTTCCAATAGAGAACATGTGAATGAGGCCTGAATGAGTTTTATTCAGATGATGCATCCAATTTTGAATCTAAGAGCAAATAAATAAAAACCATGTCAGACTCTGACAATGATGGAGCTTTCAGAGAACAAAGGTAATAAAAAGACAACAGTAGGTCTCAGAATTCAAAGAGCACACATGGAGTATAAAATTGAACAAAAAAACCAATTTTCTATTTTTAATTTTCTTTGAACACTTAAAATTACATTTTCTGCCTTTACGGGCAGTAGCACATGATGCATGTGTTGTCTCTGCTTTAAAGCATGCCCTCTACTACCATTTATCACTAATATCTAATGGTAGAGTTTCAAAAAAAATTAATTGATGTGTTCTGGTTTCTTTTTGAAACAAAATTTATTTCCATTTTCTCACAAGTATTTAAGAGGAAAAGAAATAAATCAACTTTAGGAAAACTGCCCAAATGACTTGAAAGTGTTTCTTAAAGTTCCATATATTATAATTTGCCACTGAGCAGAAGATGCTAAGAAAAGGGCATTATCTTTTGCATTTAAAGGTTATTCCACCGAGCCGCACATTAGAGAGCATACTCTGAATAATTTCGCCAGTGATAGTGACACATTTGCATTGATCCATTCACACGCACTTATCTGTCATCAGGAGAAGGTATATTTAAGATGGATGAATAAGGTGTTTCATTTCTGACTTTAAAAGCCCCATAAGGAGTAAAGAAATAACACCAAAGTGTTTCAGTGTTCTATGATATAAAAGCGTCTGTGCTGAAAAAATATATATAAAATACATTTTGGAAAGTACTCATGTTTTATTTTATTTCTATTCTTATTTAATCTGATGTACAGGAGATATATATATCTCACATGTATATGTATATCTATATTATATTTTTAAAATTTGACTTTATTCTAGTGCATGTTAACGGTACTTTTGTGTGCCAAGTTATCTAAAACCTTTGCTTCTAATTTCAAGCTTCTAAAATGTATGTTGAGACATGAAATATGTGGAAATAATTTTGAGAAGAGAGTTGTCATCAAGATACTACAAAATACTCTTTAGAACAGGATCTCATTAATTTTTTGTCTGGCGTTCCTTTGTCCAGTTCAGGGGAAGCATGGAAAATGTACATATGTATTCATTCATTCATTCATTCAGTCAACAATTATCTATTTGAAGATCTCTATTTTCCTGCCACTGGGGATATAGTGGTGAACAAGAAAGAAATGGCCTGCCTGCATGGAACTTGTAGCTTATTAGGAGAAAAAGGCATTAATCAAATAATCATACAATTACATAATTCAAAACTGTGACAGGATCACATGCGTGTGTGCTGTGGGGGCAGGTGGTACACTGGGGTTGGTGGAGGAGGGAGGGGTCTGATCTAATCTGGGGGAGTAGACACAGCTACCTTCTTGTTTCAGCTAAAATTTGAAGAATAACAGGTTGCTGTCCAGGTGAACAGTAAAAGAGGAGGGGCTGTGACTGTTCCGGGTAGAATAGATAACAGCATATTTAGCCTGCAGAGGTGCCACACACAAAGCTCGGGCTTTGGGAGGTCTGGGCTGTGCAGAGGGTGCAGGGCAAGTGTCAGTCCTATTTACCCCTCAGCCAAATCACTGCCTTCAAACACTGACGCACTTTACTTCCCACGACTTTTTAGTTCAGGCCACTGTGGCTGTTGTTATAACAACAATACCTCACTCTTCCATTGCACTTCCCATGTCCTTTGTAGGGGTGGGTTGGGTAAAGCAGGTGAATTCAAATTATTTTGGTACTTCTTATAAAAGACTTAACGGAAGAGATGAATGAACTGAGGTGCCCAGGCCATCTTACAGCTGTAAGTACATACTCTTCACGTAGTCCCTTCTCTGTCCTTATGCTTTCTCCCTCAATCTTTAGAACTCAATGATAAAGATGCACTTGTAAAAAAAAAAGCCATTAAATCTTTTACATACTTCTTCTAAGGAGTGATACACTTCATAATTATATCCAGGAAGGGACCTTCGATTTCTCTGGGGTTGTAAGCTGCTTCCCCTTTCCAGTGCTTTCTGGAGATCTTCTATGAGGATCCTGGATTTGAAATGACAGACGTGATGAAAAGTAAATTGAGATAATAAAAAAATCAGGCAACATCCAAAGAAAATCATACACATCTATGTGTATGATGGACCATGGCAATTGATACTTATAAAAATACCAAATGTTGGGAAAATGTTCTTTTTCAGGAAATGAAAACTATTAAGTGAGGTAGTAAATTTCAAGTGTAAATAGGCAGATGTACCCAAATAATAACAGTAGTAATAACAACTACTATTGATTGAGCAGCTACAACAACTGAGTGATGGCCACGAACACTTGCATTTGAGCTCTTACCAAGAGCCTGCACTGTGCTGTGTGTTTGATGTACGTGATCATAGCTGATAGCCCTACATGGTAGATTCTGTTGTTATCACCATTTTAAAAATGGAAAAGCTGAGCCTCAAAGTGTTAAGAGCTTGCCAACGTCACTCTGCTGGTCAGTGCAGAGCCAGAATTTGAACTTGGGAGGTGAACCCAAATTCCAATCTTGGGACTCCAAGTGCAGGTGACACAATGAAAACTGAGCCGAGGCTGCTCCTCCATGTCCTTGTCCCCTCTCCAGCTGTGCCCACGTGCTCACATCCCTTCCGCCACCCAGAGACTGTTCTAAGGTCGCCTCCCAGCACACCTGACCTAAGACTCAGAGAGAAAAAGGAAAGGAGGGAAGAAGCTACAGTCCTCAAGAGGAGACTGAAGAAATACCCAGAATTGGAAAAAGCTATTTCACTGCCTGCCAGGATCAAGGATGCCAAGAGACGAGGAGCTCAACTGAGCATAATGAATGCATTTGGAAATTAAAGGCTGACGCCAGGGTGGGGGATTCCAGGCTGTGTGGAACCAGCTCTAGGCAGAGTCACTCGTGTTCTTCATGTGACATCTGAGCTAGACAGATACAGGCTTGTCTTCCCAATACTCACCACCCTCCACTAATTAGAGCACCACGAAGTAGCATGGCACCTCACTCATTTTCAATACTTAAAGATATTAGAAAACCTCTCAGTGATTTTTTCTGAGCCTGGCAGGTGGTTAAAAAGCTTTGCTTTCATATTTTATTTTGCAAAAGAACTTATTGCCTAATGTTTATTAAAAGAACATGTAATAAGCATCTTTAAATGACTTCCAAGGCTGATCGATATAGGCCACTTGGGTTTTAAAAATTATCTTGAACCATCTGAATAAATACTTTTTGGTTCATGAAGGAAAGAGATTTTTCTTAGGGTCACATTGGGTATAGGTCATTCTTTTTCACTTGCTTATTTGCTATTTATTGAGTGCTCACTGTGGACAAAGTATTTAATCAGGAATGGATTATGAACTTACTGTTCTTTTGTTTCAACTTTGGACTTTAAAACTGGAAACATTTTAGAAGTCAAGATAAGGAGAGGTGGCTCAAAGCTTGGTCAAGTCTTTTGGCAGCTGCTGGCAGCCGGTTCCAAACATGAGTGGAACGTGAAGTCATCAGTCTGAACACCATCTGTATTTGTGTTTTCTTTCTTTCCTCAAGGTGAGAAGTTACAGATGATTAGGTTTGGGTGGGCTAAAGAACTGCGCAATATTGTGAAGATAGGTCTTGGCCAAATGGACCTCTTTGTCAATGTCCTAACTTCCTTATGCTAGGGGAGAGCCTGGGAGGGGCAAGAAGGAGGCAAGTTTGGTTGGGGCTGAGGTGGTAATAAACTGTCAACATATTCCATCACTGCACGTAACCTTCACGTCTGTTTCCCTCCCTACAACTAGCTATCAATCTCTCCTGGCTCCTTTTTCTATCCTAGGAAACTAGGGGGAAAAAAATGTAGACAGAATTGCCAAAGCCAACAATCTATACAAGAATCTCCTTTTGAATTTCCAGTTTCTAAAGTCTGTGGTACTTTGTTATAGCAGCCTAGCAAACTAATACAGGTCTCTGTTGGGTGACTTATACTGTATCCTAATACAGGCCCTAAGAGACCAATGTTAAGTTAAAAAATAATTGTGATATGCAAGGACCTAACCCATTTTCCTTGTCAAGTAGTTGATTAGAAACCAGCATATGGATGAGAAGGCTGTGAAATGGAATCTCAAAATAGTCTTCATAAACTATTATATTTTCTTAGTTCCTCATGGCCTATTACTATCCCTCACCTAGTTGTATATACTCCCATAGCAATGACTAGAACTATTAAGAACTTTCCAAGTGATGTTATCACTCAGTACAAAACCACCTCCTCAAAGCTTCCAGGGTGGGGAGGGACCCTTAAAAATCCAACTTTCATTGCTATTTTTTAAGCAGGTATTTAATTTTTAAAATGACCAAAATTTTTCTCCTGGCAAAATGAGTCATTTCTTAAAGAGGGGTCGATCACCTAGGGGACAAACACATGGGGTCACATTATCCCCACTTTAAAAATCACTATAGGCATTAAGTATTCTTGTACAGAGTAAATGATAATCTTTTGAAAATACTCCAGGCTACAATAATAAAAGTCAATTAAAATGATCTCTACCTACTGGGCCCGTGGAATTTAATCGACTCTTACGTATTATTATCTTGGGACCAACAGAATGAATAATTCTAAATGATTGTTCTCCACGAGGAGGCAACTGACTTAAACACTCATTTTTTAGACTATTCTCTGTGACATAAAGTGTGATATTTTATTCTATGTCAGTTCCACATGACCTAAATTTAATGGCAGGAAATAGAGACTTGTTAAGCTAACTGGTAGATTCTTTTCTACTGAATAATAATTAATGAAGCATGTGCATTGTTACTGAGCACCTATGGATATAATTGCCAGGCTCCTTCCTGTCAGGCATTCATAGAATCACAGTATGCCCGCAAAGCTAGAGCAGCCACTAAAATGTGTCCAGCACGAACAATGCTTTTATGCACAGCTGTGATTCTGTTCTAGAAGCACAGATGAAATACCTTTCTGCAAAAAGCAAATCACAGCTTTAATAAGGCTGTAAATTTCTTTCTGGCAGGGCCATCTCTGTGTGGCCCAGGGGTGTCACTGCCATCTGGCACCAGCCCTGCAGAGAGACTAGACCCTCACCATGGACCCACAGAGCCATGGGCTCCCTGCTCTCCCCCCAGACACCATCAGGGACCTGCGTGCCAGTTTGGACAGTACGATGACCTGCTAAAAAGTTGGGGTAGTTCAGGGTAGTCATTAATAGTCATGCTTGTCAACCCCCAAATCCTAGGATTCCCAGTGAAAAATAAGTCACTCCCTCTTGTGTCATGAATTCCTCACACTGCACGTCTCTTCCTAGATCTTCCACTGACACCCTTTCTCTCCATCACCCCCTTTCCCCTGAGTCCGCTGGAGTCCTGCTTCCTCTGGAAATAAACTTCCTACAACCCCCAGTCTCTTCAGAGAACTCACTTTTCTCATATTCTTGGCCCATCAGAAATTTGACTGTAAAGGACATACGTTCTTCTGTGGCTTTCTCCCTGCATCGCCCCCACCCACCATGGGGCCAGGGGGAGGGAGGTCAGCTTTCTCTTGCACCCGTCTCTGCTTTCCCATTAATCTTCTAACTTCCGGAATGCCCATCCTCCCATGCCTCGTGCCATTCCTTGGCTGCTTTCCTAGAGCTCCTGCCCCCGCCCTGACAGCCCTGCGCCAGGAGTCTGTGTCTTCCTCCTCCTCTGGTCTCTCCATCAACCAAAGAGATTCCAGCCTGCTGGGCAGTTCCTGGTGATTCAGAACATCCATTCTTGGCTGCACCAGCCTCGGGGATCTGCACCCAACACTCCCCTTCAACCACTTCCTCTGAGGCTACCCTGGACCTTGTCACCAGCTGTAAACATTCTGCCCCAGAACTCTTAGCATCCAACAACCCACGTTTGGTGGAATTTCCTTCCTTCCTGCTTGTTGCACTACATCTGTTTTCAATGTAAAGACCTTCATGCCTTCCTTGGTTTGTCTGTTGGTCCCATCATGCCTCCCCATCCAGATTAGCCTCCACGGATGAAAACTTGACCTACTATCCTCTTGGGAACCTCAACATCCTTGCCACCTGGCCTTTCCACAGTCTGATCCAATGCAACCTCAACTCCGTAGCAGGGCTGCAATCTCTCTTCTCCATATCAGCTACTTTTCTTGGTTCTTACTCCAGTTTTCCTCTTGGAAATGCACTTCAACCTCTGTTTCTTCACTGTTGGTAGGTAATTTGGCTTCTTTCTTCATCCAGAAAATTTAGCCATTGGCTGCGATCTTTTTCCACATGTCCACGCCCCTCTGCACAGTGTTAGGCAGGGCCACATTCACCTCTTCAGTCTGGAGGAGACGGCCCCCTTCCTGCTGTTCACACCCACTCCTGCACCCGCACATTCTCTCTGGCACCATCAGCGTCTCCCTCCCCATTGGTCCTTCCCCTCAGCCAGCAGACCTGCCAGTTTCCCTCTACTTAAGCAAATCCCGGTCTCCCAAGCAGTCACTGTTGCTGCATCTCCTTATAGTCACTCCTCCTTTTCTGCTTCTCTCCTTATTTAACTACCAAGAGCTGCTCTGCATTCTCATCTGTTCACTTCTCTCTTTTCTACCACTAACAACCTGATCCCACTGTTGGAGCTGTCAGTGCACTTTCCATTGCCACATGCAGAGGAAACTGCTCGGTCCTTTACTCAGTGGATACCACTGCAGCACCTGGCAACGTGGACCATTCCCTCTCTCTAAAGTCTTTCTTTTCTTCTTTAACTCCTATGATTGTCTTCTACTTGCTCCCTTCTTACTGCTCCAACTAGTCCTTTAAAAAAACAGCCTTCAAGATGTCCAAATCTATTCAAATCTCTCTACTCAGTCATCTAAACTCGAAAATTTGGAGTCATTCTTTGACTCTTCCTTTCCTACTTACCATGCAACCACAAGGGGAGTCCAGTGGTTTTACCTCTGACATATATTTTGAATGTTCTCCTGTTCCCACTACTCTGTGTTAACTTAAGGCCTCGCTATCTCTTACCTGGACTGTTACTGTAGTTTCCTATTGCTGCCCCTACCCCCACCCCACTGACAGGTGGCTCTTTTGCAATAGGATGTCACTACCCATAAGATGGGTCTGAGCTTTCACTCCTGCACATACAACTCCCCCCAACCTGGCCTCCCTGCCTCCCTTCTTTCTGCTCTCCGACTTGCATGATACACTAACAGCACTGAATTCCTGTGCTGCTTCCCTTTGCTCGTGTGGTTCCCTCTCCCTGCCAGGTCCTCGTCTCATCTGTGCCCAGTTGGCGTGGCTCCTGCAGAAGCTTCTAGTGTACCCACCTTCCCAACCACCCTTAGGCATTACGGGGCTGCTCTCTCATGTCACACACAGAGAGAGTCTGTGTTTACTCTGATCACTTAGTGGTAACAGTGAAACGATCTGTCCACGTGTTTGCTCCCACTCTGTTAGACTGATGAGCTCTTCAAGACGAATCGATTTATGTCAGCTCTCTCAATATGAAAAACTGTACCTAAAACACTGTTGTAAGCACTTGATAAATAACATGAATATAACTATAGCTTAGTTCACTTCAGTACAAATGATTTTTTTTTTGAGATGGGGTCTCACTCTGTTGCCCTGGGTAGAGTACAACAGTGACATCATCATAGCTCACTGCAACCTCAAACTCCTGGGCTCAAGTGATCCTCCTGTCTCAGCCTCCCACGTAGCTGGGACTACAGGTGGGCACCACCATGTCTGGCTAATACAAATGAATTTTATAGCAAGTGAAAAGGAATGCTTACTTGTACTGGATGTTGGCTTCCCGTAGGAAGGCTAACAGGGCTTGAGAACCATTCTGGGGAATGTGGACATCAGTAACTGTTCCCTCTGATACATGGGAGACGCTGCTGGGCTGCCACAGGTCCACCTGTAGTGCAGGAACCAACCTGTAATTCATATCCAGTGTAGGTGGGGAAAGATCCATGTCACAATGTCAAACACAACACCAAATGCATTTTGGGATTACACTCAATGCTTGCATCATCAGGATAAAAGTCCTATTTCATCTGGAATTTAGGCTCCAAATTACATCATATCCATATTGAATTTGATCATAATTTACAAGTCATAGTTTGAAGACCAATACATTAAAGCCACAAGGTAAAAATGAGAGAAAATAGTTTTAAGTATAAGTTTGATATTGTTTTAAATTTATTTTGCAAATATTTGGATAAGCATAAGAAAGAGGAGGGGGGAGGGGGGCGGGTATATACATTAAAAAAAAAAAAAAAGAAAGAAAGAAAAAGATATAAATCACCGTGTCCTACCACACAAGCAGATTCTAGTAATTGAAACAGGTTTTGGTAAGTTTATTTTTTTTTTTAATTTCAAAATATTAAGGAGATACAAATGTTTTTGTTACACAGTTCGTTTTCAATGCTTGAGTTGGGGCTATTAGTGTGTGCATCATCCGAATAGTGTTCATGGTACCCATTAGGTGGGTTTTTACCCATCTCCTCCCATCCCCTTCTTGTTGATTTCCAGCAATTTTTACTTTCCTCTGTGCCCATTGGCTAGTTCCAACTTATTAGAGCGTACATGTGGTGTTTGTTTTTCCATTCTTGAGATACTTCACTTCGGATAATGGCCTTCAGTTCTATCTAAATTGCTGCAAAAGACATTGATTCCTTTCTTTTTATGGCCGAGTAGTACTCTCTGGTATATATAACTTTTGTTAATCCACTTATGCATTGATGGGCACTTAGGTTGATTCCACATCTTTGGGATTGTGAACTGTGCTGCGATAAACATCTGAGCTCAGGTATCTTTTTGATAAAATGACTTGTTTTTTTATGGGTAGACACCTAGCAGTGGAATTGCTGGGTCAAATGGTAAGTCTGTTTTCATTTCTTTGGTGAATCTCCATATTGTTTTCCATAGAGGTTGTACTAATTTGTAGTCCCACCAACAGCGTATAAGCATTCCTTTCTCTCTGCATCCACACCAGCACCTATTGTTTTTTTGACTTTTTAATAAGAGTCATTCTGACGGAGGTAAGATGATATTTCATTGTGGCTTTAATTTGTATTTCCTGAAGATTAGGGACGTTGAGCATCTTATCATTTGTTTCTTGGCCATTGTCAATCTTCTTTTGAAAAAATTCTATTCCTGTCTTTTGCCTAGTTTTTTTTTGAGACAGAGTCTCACTCTGTTGCCCTGGCTAGAGTGCCGTGACATCAGCCTAGCTCACAGCAACCTCAAACTCCTGGGCTCAAGCAATCCTTCTGCCTCAGCCTCCTGAGTAGCTGGGACTACAGGCATGCACCACTATGCTCGGCTTATTTTTTCTATATATTTTTAGTTAGCCAATTATTTTCTTTCTATTTTCAGTAGAGACGGGGTCTCACTCTTGCTCAGCCTGGTTTCAAATTTCTGACCTTGAGTGATCCGCCCACCTCGGCCTCCCAGAGTGCTAGGATTACAGATGTCGGCCTTTCCTACTTTTTAATGGGGTTGTTTTTTTCTTGCTGATTTATTTGAGCTCTTTGTAGATTCTGGATATTAGCCCTTTATTGGATGTATAGTTTGTGAATATTTTCTCCCATTCTGTAAGCTATTTGCTCTGTTGATTATTTGATGATCTTGGCTATGCAGAAGTCTTTTAATTTAGTCAAGTCCCATTTATTTATTTTTGCTATTGCTATAATTGCTTTTGGGGTCTTAGTCGTAAATTCCTTGCCTAGGTGGATATCTATTAATAGAAGAGTTTTTCCTATATTTTTTTCTAGAATTTTTACAGTTTCATGCCTTACATTTAAGTCTTTTACCCATCTTGAATTAATTTTTCTGAGTGGTGAGAGGTAGGGGTTCTGTTTCATTCTTTTGCATGTGGCTATCCAATTTTCCCAGCACCATCTATTGAATAGGGCTTCTTTGCCCCAGTGTATGTTGTTGTCTGCTTTGTCAAAGATCAGTTGGTTCTAGGTAGATGGTTTTATGTCTGTGTTCTCTGTTCTGTTCCATTGGTCTATGTCTTTATTTTTGTTCCAATTTCATGCTGCTTTGGTTACTATAGCCTTGTAGTGTAGTTTGAAGTCTGGTTAATGTTATGCCTCCAGATTTGTTCTTTTTGCTTAAGATTGCTTTGGCTATTTAGGCTCTTATTTGGTTCCAACTGAAGCATAAAATTATTTTTCCTAGATCTATGAAATATGATGGTATTTTGATGGGGATTGTGTTGAATCACTTTTGGTAACTTAATTTTTTTTATTTATTTAATTTCATTTTTTTATTTTTGGGACAGAGTCTCGCTTTGTTGCCCAGGCTAGAGTGAGTGCTGTGGCATCAGCCTAGCTCACAGCAACCTCAAACTCCTGGGCTCAAGCAATCCTCCTGCTTCAGCCTCCCAAGTAGCTGGGACTACAGGTATGCACCACTATGCCCAGCTAGTTTTTTTTTTTTTTAAATATATATATGTTAGGTGGCCAATTAATTTTTTTCTATTTTTAGTAGAGACAGGGTCTTGCTCTTGCTCAGGCTGGTTTTGAACTCCTGACCTCGAGCAATCTGCCCGCCTCGGCTTCCCAGAGTGCTAGGATTACAGGTGTGAGCCACCACACCCGGCCTACTTTTGGTAACTTTAAATGGAACATTCTCCAGGTGGCTCCTCCCCAAACATGTGCCTTTCTCCAATGCCTACTCAGCCTTCACGTGTCAATAGAAACATCCCTTTTTAGGGGGGACTTGTCCACTAGAGTAGGTCTCCTTGTCACAGTTCTTAGAGCACCTTGTGTTTCTTTCATTCCATAGCTTCCTCTTGCCAGAGTGTAAGCTCTGTGAGGGCAAAGGGTTTGTACATTTGTTTACCTCCCATTCCAAGTACTTGGAATGGTACCTTGTGTGCATTAGCCACCCAATCACCATCAGTTGCATGGGTGTGGACCTCCTCTCATTTGCTATTGTGCCTTGGCCAGTGTTCCCCACCTGATAAGAGTTCTTCCTTCATTGAAAGCAAGACCAAACCCAGATGGGAGAGAGGAGAGCCCTATCTCTACAGGAGCTTTGGGTAACATTTCCAATTAGGCACAGTTTGTCTTTACAGTCCTGTCTCTGTCTTCCCTTGCCTGCTCTAGGCTTCCCTCTTCCTGCATAACCCATGCTGGTCCTGCTGCAGGGCCATGATCTCTGCTAAGCCCTAATCTGATAAAGTTTAGTTACTTTATCTTCACTTTGGTATCAGTGTCTGCATTCTGTTAGGGAACTCTAGAAGACCAAAAATACTTTGTGACTCAAGGAAATAAACCTCTAATGGCATAATTTAATCTGGAACAAGGTAATGAGGCTTTTATTTTTGGGACAAAGAGTCTACCTGTTTCTTTTCAAGCAGCTGACTCCACTCCCTTGCAAGGGCAAATCTGACTCAGCTAACATGCCAGTCCGACGACCACGGACAAACAGGAGTGTGAGGCTGGAAGGGATGCTGAGAGGTCATTCGATCCATCTGTCAGCCCTTGGGCAAGGATACATCTAGGACTGTACCAAACTGTCCCCAGTAGATGTGTCTAAACCACATCTTTTAAGTCTCTAAGAGAGGAGATTTGACAGCATTCTAATTTAACTCATTTTCACAATTAACACTATTGTCATTTTCTTAATCCCTTACACAGCATCACAGTGTGTGTGTGTGTGTGTGTGTGTGTGTTCTGGTCTTTAGTGAGGAATAGCTTGGTTCTTGCCTTTATAAGATAAAGGATGTTGGCATCTTTCCCTTTTCTGGGTACATTCGATTTTCTAATCCTTTACAATCATCTTCGGGACTTCTCTATAAATCCATTTACAGAGACAGATTTTTGATATTAAGGGTAACAGTTTGCTGCCACACCTTAATGCCAGTAGAGGTCAGGAAATTTTGCTGTATGCAGAGGGCAGGGAGACACAGGTACCTAAAATAATATGCATTACCACTCTAGAGATGAGGCTAAGTGCTATTTTCTGGGGTACATAAGAATCCCCATTCTAGAGGAGAGAGCATCTTCCCCACAGGAAAGTACCAAAGAACTTGTCCTGCATCAAGACTTGGAGAAGGCTTCCCAGGAAACTACCATGCCATCAGAAAGCAGTTGGTCTAAAGGAAAGAATTTGCAAAATCAGGAATTGTATTTTGGTGTGATATCAGGAAAGTAAATGAAAATGAATTCTCAGTTTTTCTCCAGTAATATTTTGGGGAAAGGGTGTTTGGTTAAGAAGTGTGGGTATTTTTTACTCAGGGTGTCAGGCATTTGACTGCATCAGGACACAGGGGGCAATAATAAGCATCTGAGATTTGTAACACATCACCCACTTTGTACATATTACTTATCTTTTCAACAACACCTTGAGATAGAAATTTAATTGTAGATACACTTTAATGAATGAGAAGACTTAGGTTCAGGGAGGTTAAGTCACTTTCCCAAAGATGCACAGCTACAAAACGGCTGATACAGGATGCGCTCAACTCCAGTGCCCATAATTTACTGACCCTGCACATGTCTTTAGGATTTTCTGAGAATAATCCAGAAGGATAAGCATCTTCCAGCTTCCTGCCTTTGAGTTTGAGGGGGTCTGGTCGGTAGGTCTCACACCCTGGTCTTTCCTGTGGAGTAAATTATCCTATAAATTAATATGCAGATATTTCAAGGTTCCAATCAGCCCATTGTGTGTAGGTTCCTAGCAGTCATTTCCTCAGGGTCTGATCACATTTGGATGAGGTAATAAGTGGTTCTGAACTGCAAAGCTGTGTGACCCTGGGTTACGATATAACAAAAGTACCGAGAACCTTGTTAGGATGGCCTTGAGGTGTCTGCCAACCATCCAAGGTCTTTGCTGCAAACAGCCACCTGATATTCCCCAGGAAAGGACACTCCTTTCCAGAACCTTCTGGCTATTCCCATGTGTCCCTTCATGCGATCACCCATTATATATATATTCAGATCTATTTAAGAGGTGAGGGTAGTTTAGTATCATGGTCACTATTCCATTTGGAATTTGACAGCCTGGGGCTGAAATTCTTGCTCTGGGAGAGAGGTGTGAGTTTGGGGAAGTTTTAACATTTCTGAGCTTCAGTCTCCTCATCTGTACTATGAAGATAAACAACCCACCACAGGCTTTTTTGGAGGATTCATTGGAATAGTAGAAGTAAAATACATAGCAGAGAGTCCAGCGCATAGTAAGAACTCAAAAACTAATAGCTATTTCTTATGATTGCTGTTTGAAAAGCATATGAAAAGAAAAGCTGGAAGAAGCAAAGATAAAGTTCCATTTTGTATGGTTAAGATGAAGAACATGGTGAGATCATACCCTCATATAGAGAGATTAAAACCTAGAGATGGCTTTAAGCCTGTGGGGGCAGGAAGCAATAAGTAAACCAAGAATATGAACAAAGCAGGAGTGTTTCCTAGCACAAAGGCACTTGGCTGGATTTGAAGCCACTTATAGTGGTAGTCAATTCCATGGGCTCTGGGTTTCACTCTCTAGGACCAAATTTAGGCTCCCATTTAGTATCTGTGTGATTTTTGGCAAGTTCCTTCACCTCTCTGAGCCTTCCTTGCTTCACTGGTAAAATGAAGATGATAATAACCTCTTCCTTGTTGATCAATATTTAATAATGTTCCTGGTTATTACTGAGATTAGAGAGATTATAGTAATAGAAAATGCAGTGATTAATAGCTTGAATTCTAGAGCTAGGCAGCGTGGGTCTGAATCCCAGTTCTGCCACTTTTTAGCTGTGTGACTAGGAGCCGTTTACTTTAGCTCTGTGCACTTCTGTTTCCTCATTTATAAAATGGGATTATGAATAATATATTTTTCATAGATTTGTTGGGCTTACATGAATTAACAATACACACAAAGTACTTAAAATAGTACCTGGTGACTGGGGGCATTTATTAAATAACAAATGATTCAAAATTCAAAAACTAATTTCTTTGCACTTAAAAAGAGTTATAATTCAATCTGGCACTAATTTCATGGCTCTTCTGGCTCTGGTGCTGTGTGCTTACTCACTGGCCTGCCCTACTTCTGAGAAGCACCCCACCTATCTTTGGGGCCCAGGGCTGATCACACACCTGGCTCAGGTGTCACAGGGTGTCTTCCAGCAGCTTCAGGGTAAGTCGTATATGGGGACATGGGAAGACATTTGAGGTGCTCCTTCGACCTGGTAACAGATGGCCTGCCTCCCAGATGCCCAAAATAACACAGAAGCGTGGAGGAGGACTGTCCTGCTCTATATTTATTCTTATTTTTTGTTGGTTTAGAAAAGTGTTAGTTAGGCAGGGTACTTGTGCTACATAATAGGTTTCTAAGTAAGAAAACTTGATATCGAGTTTGTCATCAATTAGTATTTGATTTAATTTACATAATCATATTAATTAAATATTAGTACACACAAAATACACTGGCAAGCGCCCTCTCTTTTTTACTCTTAAAATTGTCTTTTTGGTCTGCACCAATTTAGCCTTCTTGAATCTCCCTTTAGGATCTTTGGCTATGACTGCTCAGAAAGCTTCTCTGACGGCCAAGTTCAGGTCCAGTGCCTCTGCTACCTGCTTTACGGAATTGTGTTTTTTCCACAGCCTGCAACTCTTCATCATATTTCACTGGTATCAATAGTTGTTATTGGTGTTTCCTAGGGCTACCATAACAAATTACAATAGACTGGACGGTTTAAAACAACAGACATTTGTTTGCTCAAAGTTCTGAAGGCCAGAAGTCCAAACTCCGGGTGTCGGCAGGGCCATGCTCCCTCTGAAGTCTCTAGCGGAGAATCCCGACTTGTCTCCTCTACCCCCCGGTGGCTCTAGGTGTCCTCAGCTTGTGGTTACATCGGTCGCTCCAATTTCTGCCTCTATCTTCACCTGTTCTTCTCCTCTTCTGTTTCTTATAAGGTACCTGTCACTGGACTTACAGCCCATCCAGGCAAGTCAGGATGAGCTCACCTTAAGATCCTCATGTACATTTGAAAAATACCCTCTTTCCAAATGAGGTCACATTCACAGGTTCCCATTAGGACATGGACTTAATCTTTTCAGGGGCCACGATTCAACCCAATTGACATATTAATATATGTTTTCCCCGTTACCTCCATAAGAGTAAAGACGGTGAGACTCCCCGCCTTCCATTTTCACACTGTATTCCCAATGCTTAGAACCATGGGTGTCACATAATAGGCACTAAATATTTTGTAGATGGAATAAATTTATCTCTTTCCTCTTTCTTCAAATATATATACTCTAAGATTGCTTTAGAGCGTTTGTAAATTCCTAATTCTAATTCCCCTTACTAAGAAATTGATAAGGTGGATCCCTGAAATTTTGTCCACTTATCCCATTTCTCAACTTAATTTTGAATTTTTATTACATTCAGGTGTAATCCTAGACTCTGCTGCTTCTTAAGTTACAGTACTGCATTCTTTTTGATGACTGTAATGGCCACTTCAATCACATGTTTTAAAGAAATTTTTCACTGTATTATTTGTCTTTCCTCTATTTATGACTTGTCAACATTTCAAATATCATTGGGCTGCTGGAAGGGAAACTTGGCCAGAGACTATGGTCTTCTGTGAACCAAAGACATTTGGTAGGCTGTGAAAATTCTGGGGCAGATTTTACTTAGCCCCATCGTTTCTCTAACCACAGAAGCAATTTGCAAGTTATCATTTTCCTAAAACAGAGCTCTAAGGATTCCAATAAATGGCCTCAGAAATTAGTCCCAGCTACTCAAGAGGCTGAGGCAGGAGGATGGCTTGAGCCCAGGAGTTCAAGGCTGTAGTGAACTGTGGTCACTCCACTGCCCCAGTCTCAGCAACAGAGTGAGACTCTGTCTTTAAAAAAATAAAAAAGGGTGCGGGTGGGGCAGAAATTTAGGTGACTAAGCCTCTAGTTGTTTTGCCGTTAAATAAAAATAAAATTATATCAACTAAAAACTAATTAGGCATTAAAATCATTATAAAAATTGGTGGGAACCCAATGGCAGAATGAAACAAGACCAGTCCACATGAAAGCATTGCTTAAGAATGTAAATTTCAATATAACAGAAATTAATGCTACTAGCCTGAGTACCAGTTGTCAGGCCAGCATGATTCCCGCATTACGTAAATGTGGAAGGTCTGCTAAAACTCTGTTTTGCTCTCCAAGTTTTTCCCCTAATTCTCTCCAAGGTTGAATGCCGATTGTTATTACCTCTCATTGATCCAAACAAAGCACATGTGTTGGCAAAGGAAACGACTCTTCACATTTCCCTGAACTGCTAGTTGATATGTTCACCAATCCAAAAGGATTGTTGAAGCCCATCAGTCAAAGATTCTTGGGACATACATGTAGTCAAAGGAAGTTTGGTTTATTGGCTTCTTGCAACCAGGGGACAACCCAAGATGGGAAACAGGCAATCTCAGTAAGAGTGTTAGAAAGGACTAATTATGAGATTTGGGCTTGACTTAGGTGATTTGTGGAGGGTTTAGAGAATTGAGGTTTTTCTTTGGACTAAATGCTGTGAGGAAGGGAAAGAACTCTATCGTGTGACATTTTAGCAATTTTTCTAGATGGTGGGAGAGGCAGAGTGGGGCTAAAGCTGTCATTGGTGAAGAAGCAGTTGTCATTTCTGTTAGCCAGAAAAGGGGCATGTCTGGTCATTTTTCTGGAATAGACAATGTTTTTTTCCCCCTTGGTCTGTGTTTAGACATAATCACAGTGGTCTTGATTTTGTCCTATTTCATGATGAACACAGAGCGGTCTCGTCTGGTGTTGCTGCTGTGTGAAATGGTTTAGGCTCAACAGAAGAGCACCACAGCTGAGCGGTGGGAGCCAGGCCAGCTCCTGGGAGCACCAGGGTCCAGATGTCAGTGTCAGGCCCTTCTCTTTTTCAGGATGGTCACCAGTCTACTTAGGACACGTGATAACCTAATGGGACAGTAGATGAGGGGTGGGAACTCTCAGAATCATCAGGCCAGGGTGGCTTGGAAGTGATTTGGGGGCTATTGGAGGTTGGGGTTATGCAATGAGGATGTGGATCTGTGCTGGTCCACCCAGGAGAAAGTAGGAAGTCAGTGACACGTGATTTTGGCATCGTGCATCTTTCTGCAGCACCGACGCATCACTGCCTTTTTCATATAATGGAGCCAGTACCACCTTCATTCCCGCCCTCTACATGAACGTGAGAAGACTTATAAGTGCTAAGGAAAGGTTCCTGACTTCTGCACTAGAGGCTCCGAGAACTTAGCAGCCACTCAGGAAATTTACTAGGTGAGAGAAATAACACTTCACTATGTTTTGCTAATTTTTAAAATAATTCTATACCTGAGAGTTGAGTTAGCATTTTCAGCCCAGCTCTGTAGCAGAATGGAAGGAGATAATCAGAGAGCATCTGGCACATCACCTGAAGACCCATTCGGAAGTACGTTTGAAGACAAGAGTCCCTGGGCTGCATCTCATCAGGTAACAGAGATTTCCCTCCACCCTCTTTTGATGACTTACGATTTTCACACTGATGCCCGCTTCATGATGTTCGATCACTACGCTCAGTATTCCATTTGGTGTCCTCAACAGCAGTATGATAGTGCACTTATGTTTAAAAATTCTGGCTCTTTTCTGGAGTCTAATACTTGGTAAACCCCGCTTCAGATTTTGTTATTATGCATTTTCTCTTTCAGATGTTGGCCTAAGAATTCTTCTAAGTATTAAGCAAATAAATCAAACAAAACTGTCCTTTGAGTTAGTGAAAAAAAAAATTCCCAACTTGGGAAACAAAAGAAATAGTTTCTCCTGGTTCTATCTAAACTTTGATATGTCACATGTCAGAGCCTAAATTACAAATAAAGGGGTTGAACTACATGATTCCCAAGTAACCCTTAAACTCTGTAATTGTGCCAGGCTCAATGTGCTTTTTTGAGTATAAAAGTTTACATTTCCCCAGGAAAATATTTCTCAAGTTTACTCATTCTTTTCTCCTTACCCTGAAAATCAGAAAAAAGATTCCCAATAATTTAGCACTAGTATCACTGTTCAGCGGTAAGTTATATTGACTTGTATAGGTCAGTAATGATAAATAATACATAAGCAAGATAACTATTCAATTTTTAGAAAGTTAATTTCAACTCCTTTACAGAAAGCACTTTTTCGGAAAAAAAACAGCTGAGAAGATGAAATGGAAATTGGTAACCTTATTTTCTTCTATATTAATTGTCAGCTGAAATAAAAAAAAACAACAATGGAGAATCCCCGGAGTGGAGGGTGGGATGATCTAGCAGCAGAATCCTCACCTGTGAAAAACCTAGAGGATCTGGAGATTGTTCTGTCTCTCAGGTGTCTGCGAGAACGGGCTGATTTTCAAAAGTCACAGCTATGGTAACCCCCTACCCCGACTTATTTGCTGTTTACTGAAAGCCCACTGAGTCTCAGCCACCAAGCTTAGTGCTGAGGATACAGGGATGAGCTCTGCCCTCAAGGGCTAAGCAGATATTACATGTGGTGTGATTATCTACAGAGATAAGACACAGTACTGTTCCATCAAGTTTGGGGAGGTGGGGGGACACTTTCCCAGGAGAAGTGTTGCCTGTGTGTGATACTGAATGATGAGTAGGAGCTCGTCTGGCAAAAGGTGAAGGGAAGAGGGAAGGGGAGGCTCCATGCAGAGCTGGTTGGGTCAGGGAAAGAAGAAAGAAGAGAGAGAATGTACTGACAGTGTTGGAGTTTACCTGTGCCCTGTGATCCCGAAACACAGAGATGGCTGTATGAATGCCACTACCCCCCTGTGTTCCAGAAATGGCTAACTGCAGGGGACTGTTGTTCCTCATAGGACTTAGACGAGACTTATGATTCTTCCCTTGATTGCCAGTCTAGACATAGACTCTCCAGATTCCCATTTTCCCTCCTAAGTAATTATTAATAGCTTATTACTAAGTTACTATAAGCAAAAGCCAACAGATTCAACACATAGCAGGATTATAGGCTCAAGAGCATCAGATACCAGTTTCATGGTACCTAAAATAATGGCTCGGCCAGGTGCAGTGGCTCACGCCTACAATCCTAGCAATCTGGGAGGCCAAAGTGAGAGGACTGCTTGAACTCAGGAGTTAGAGACCAGCCTGAGCAAGAGTGAGACCCGTCTTTACTAAAAAAATAGAAAAATTAGCTGGGTGTGGTAGCTCACACATACAGTCCCAGCTACTGGGGAAGCTGAGGCAGGAGGATTGCTTGAGCTTGGGAATTTGAGGTTGCTGTGAGCTAGGCTGACGCCATGGCACTCTAGTCCGGGCAACAGAATGAGACTATGTCTCAAAAAAATAAAATACAAAAATAAATAAAATAAAATAAATTATGGCTAGTGGAAGTTCTTGAAACAAAATGGAAATGATAAGTGAGGGTTTCTACATACATTTTTTAATGTATGTAGATGAAATATTTAAGACAATTATGTTATCAACAGGGGAGGGATAAAGGGACTTGAAGGGAGGTAAGGTATCTGCAATGCAGAAAAGAAAAGAAAAAGCATCAAAAAGAAAATAGTTTCAAAAAAAATAAGGAAATATATCAGTAAATACAGTGAATAAAAAAGGATTACATCCTCTAGCTAAAAGAGCATGTATATTGAATAAAAAATATTCTATTAAGTGCTGGTTACAAGAGACACATAAAATAGAATGGTTGAAAATAAAACATTGGCTGGGCTTCGTGGCACATGCCTATAGTCCCAGGTACTTGGGAGCCTAGGGCCGGAGAATCACTTGAACCTAGGAGATTGAGGTTGCTGTTAGCTATGACTCTATTGCATTCTACCAGAGGCAACTGAGTGAGACTGTCTCAACAACAACAAGAACAAAAAAGTAGTGAAAACAAAAAAGTAGAAGGCAGGTCCTAATAAAGATGAGAGGATAAACTGATGAAATGGAAAACAAAGGTAATACTGAGGATCAACAAAACCGAAACTTGGTCCTTGAAACACATTTAAAATAGAAAAACTGTCAGCAAATTTGCTTAACAATCAAAGAATAAAGATTCAAATGACCAATACTAGCAATGAGAAAAATGATGTAAATTCAGATTCATCAAATTAAAAAAAGAGAAAATACTATAAAGGACTTTAAGCTAATACAATCGAAAAATGAATAATTTCTTAGGAAAACATAATTTACCAAAATGTAACTTACATAATTGTCATTATATTTGTAATTAATTGTCCGCCTTCCAATATCTGGTGGGTACCAAATGGGTATTGCAAAATTGATTTTTTATTGCTCCTTTTTGCTAGATTTCATGAGTGAAGAAAGATGGGTGTTGATAGGAATAAGGCATGGGGGCATTTGGAAGTTTTTGAGACTAAGTACATTAGATTTAATAGTTAAATGTTGTAGATGTATACTTGTAATATAAGTGCTAGCCTTCTTGAGTACTCTTTCTATGTAAACAATGATTTGTTCTAGGCTCAATAGGAATTCAGCTTCATTTAGGTAAGATTTCTTTAGACAGTAATGAAATGATCCTTTTGTTATTCTTATTTCTAGTTGACTGGAACAAAAACCATTCAATCATGGAATTTCACACATCCTGAGGGGACAGTAGGTAAGGGGGACAGTTTGCCCTTACTGTCTTATCTCCACCTCTGTATCTTGGAGACAGATCATCATCTGCCTGGGACAAGAAAATGGGGGTAGCAGTAAGAGGGGAAGAATTAGAAAAATCAGATACATTTAAAAGCAAGTTGAGTTACTTCAGATTGAAAATGACTATTAACTCCTTTTTAAAAAACATTCTAATTGAGTTTAATTTTATTATTTTATTTTAGAGACGGGGTCTCGCTCTGATGCCCCGGCTGGAGTGGAGTGGCATGATCATAGCTCACAGTAGCCTCAAACTCCTGGGCTCAAGTGGTCCTCCTGCCTCAGCCTCCCTAATAGCTAGGACTACAGATGCACGCTCCCACACCCAGAGATAACTGTTAACTCTTAAAAAGATTAAAAATTCCCAAGTGTTTAGCTGATTGAGATTTTTAAGCAATCAAGAACATTCATTCCTGAAGATATAGTTTGATTTGCATGGCTCTACCTCCTGGACAGTCTTAGAAAGCTATGCATAAATAACTAATGAGTGAATTCCTAAGTGAATCCAGGCCCCACAGTTCGGATGTCAGCTGTCTGACCTCCCCTCTCCCAGGCTGCCACAGTATCCATGCAGGTAGCCTTTATTTTTCACCCGTACCTACTCTGATTACAGAACTGAGTTCATTGCATGAACATTAATGAGAATATAAACTTTACTGAATATTGTATAAGGGAGATAAAGTAGGGAATTCATGTTGCATTCTTCATGGAAAACAATCTAAAACTCTTTCAATATTTTTCTTCTCCTAAATCCCTCTTCTGCTCTCTGACCTTTCTAGGATTTTCCCAGGGAACCTCACTCTCTTACCAAGCAGAGTGGTTTTCCCCTTCCCTGGAAGACTTGGCCCAGGACACCAAGGCCAGAAGGCTTTTATTCTGTCTTAAGGAAGTTCATCAAAGTCTTTTGCCAATCAAGTGGGTTTCCTATGTGGGGCACGCTACAATAGGACAATGATGTGACTGATGAAAAGATGCCAAGAGACAAGTAAAGATAAGACAATTCTTGAATGGCAAGGAGTTATGAAGTTTCTCTGGGCAGAGATGGCTGCACACACCAGAAGACAAAAGACCATGCTCTGAGCTAGATGCATGGCCTTTCTAGACTCCCTGAGGTTCTCCTTGGAATGTAAAGCTGCCAGTGACATCAGATGCACACAGGGTAGGTGCTGCCAGCCTCAAGGAGCTTGCACCTGGGTGTTCTTCAGGGATCTTCTGGGCAGGAGTCATATTTAAAAAGTTAACGAGTGTGTCATGGACACTGCCCAATCATAGCACATGCTGGTCATGGCCTGGAATCGGGTCCTGGAAGCCCTTTTTGTTCTGGGCTTTTAGGTCTTGGCAGGAGAGCTCAGAGGGAAGATCCAGGCATAAGGGCCTGTGGCTAATAACCATCCCTTAGGGAGTTCAATATTTATCAAACAGCTCCAGCTGTACAGGTGTGTGTAGGGTTAATGTACATACACAGTCCTTTTTCTGATCCCTCCCAACTGTTCTGGAGATCATAGTTATGAATTTACCTATGTCCAAGATGCAAATGACCTGTACTTTCCTGAATGCTCAGAGAATAGACATAGAGTGAAGGTCATTGTCGCAGGTGTAATATCCCTTAGCAGTATCAGGTAGCACTTGCCCAAGTCTATTCTTGCAATGCCTTCCCTGTCCAGAGCCCATCATGAGGATGTAGTACATGTTTTGAAAAATATACTGTGAGACAACTTTTATCTACTTTGTCCATTTGTATTATCTGGCAAGAAACCAACATAGCATGGCTTCTCAAACTTCAGAGAGCACCAAACTCATCTGGATATCTTAACAAAATGATGATTTCTGAAACTGACTGCCAGCTGTCTTGATGTCAGGGGTCCTGGGTTGGGCTCAAGGGAATCTGCCTTTTTAACAAGGCCACTAGGCAACTCTGAAGTTGTTGGCCAAGGACCATGCTTTATGAAAGTCCTCTGCATTCAATGACTGTGATTTTCAAGGAGTTATTACTGACAAATTAACACCAAATGTAACTATAGTTTTGAAGACAATGAAATTTTCTTTGCTTACTTTGCAAAGAAAAGTACAGTACTTTGTATATCCAGAAGTCCTTAGTAGTACTTAACCAGCTATGCAGTTTCAGTGACTCTCTGAGAAAGGTTGCATCTTACACCAGTTTTAGAGGAAGACTCACATATTTGGCTGCAGAGAAGTGCTATTTATTTTATTTTTTTTGAGACAGAGTCTCACTCTGTTGCCCTGGCTAGAGTGCTGTGGCATCAGCCTAGCTCGCAGCAACCTCTAACTCCTGGGCTCAAGCGATCCTTCTGCCTCAGCCTCCCAAGTAGCCGGAACTACAGGCATGCGCCACCATGCCCAGCCTTGACCTTGAGCTATCCGCCTGCCTCAGCCTCCCAGAGTGCTAGGATTACAGGCGTGAGCCACCGCGCCCGGCCTGCAGAGAGGTGTTGATGCAGAGGTAGGAACCAAGTCAATCCCTCATTTGTCCTGAGTCAAATCTGTACATTATCTGATTTTTTCAGAAAATGTGTAAATGCAGGTGCAGTCTGTTCTGGTAGAACATGTATTTATGTAATTGGAGGTAGCTTTGACATGATTGGTAATACAGGGTAATGTCAAAATAATGCCAAATTTGCATTGGTTCATATGTGATTTGCCCAGCACTTTAGTATTCCACACTGCCGAGTAACAGCAGCTGAATGTGAAGTGCACTGACCGCTGCCATACAGCATTGCAGGACACTGGGGAACACGGGGCAGTTCAGGATCCCTGTGCACCCCGCATTCTCAGTCTTGGCTCAGCTGGGTGCTGCTTGTCCTGCAAATCCCCTTTGCTTGGTTTTTCCTGATCCTTCTTAATGTTCTCCTTGTTGCTACAAAGCCCAGTGGCCTCAACCCTCCTGACACCCCTTTCTATCAAGCTATTGTTATTTACTATAATAAATACTTATATTTACCATTTCTGTATTAACTATTTAGTATTTGAAGTATTTGTTCATTAGGAATATAACATACCTTTTAAACTGTGCTAGTATTTGATCAGGATCTGTTGTTGTTCTCAGTATACTGTTCATAAAGTCGCATAGGTTTGAATGGTCTGTGGCTAATCTAATTTTTCTCAAAAGCCCTGCTATTTTTAGTGCATAATGCTATAGAAGATTTTCTGGAATGCATATATTGCATTATAGCAAAACCATGTATATCCTCTAAAAAAAAATAGAAATGATTGTCTATCTATATGCGGTTTCAAATCATTTATATTTTTGTTTTTCTCCATGCTGAAGAATGGGCAGCTTCGGGCTTTGAATTTGGAATCGCCAAACCTTGCTTTTCAGCAGCACATTAAGGGGTTTGGTTTATATAATCACACAACTTCTTACAGCAGAAGACACATAATTCTTCTTTTAATGCAGTTTCAGATTGTACGCCTGTCAGTTGAATGTGCTGCTCAGTTTCTGTTTGACAAACATACAGTTACAGACCTAAGAATGAGACCAGAAACTCCATACAGAAAAAGCATGGAAAGAAAGAGGTAGATTTCCTTGGGGAATCTTGAAGTTCTGAGGTATCCATTAAGGGCCTGGCGATTTCTTGTGGCATAATACATGTTAAAAATGAGAACTTTTACGCCACTATTGTTATTTTTACTATTTAACCATTTTAAGTATTCAGTTCAGTAGTGTTAAGTGTATTCACGCTGTTGTGAAACAGATCTGCAGAACTTTTTGATCTATACCCAAGCAACTCCCTTCCCCCCATCCACTATTATTTTTAACTTATTTTAATTAATTTTTTATTTCAAAATATTATGGGGGTAAAAACGTTTTGGTTTCATAAATTGCTTTTGTGCCATTTAAGTCAAAGTGTGCTACAGTTCACATGGAAACGGAGTCCACTATTATTTTGAAAAACTCCTGACCATTTGCTGATTGAGCAGGTGGTAACTCTACAAACATCTAAAATATCCTTTAGCTTGTAGAGTCATAAAAATATTCAGGGATCCAGAGGTGTTAACTTTAACAAGGTTTGAGATAAATTCAGGAAAAGGGGGAAGCATTTCTAATCTCTTAGGATGTGGTCAGGATGTGCTGTCAGGATCCCAGGTGTGTCACTGCATAATCCGCAGGAAGGATGGATGTGGATCCGTCTGTGATGGATGCTAAGCTATCTGGATATGACTTTCGTGACAACTCTGGAGCATCCATTTCTTCTTTCTGTTGTGGATAGCAGTGTCATGGCCCAGCAAACAGGGCACCAAATGAGGAGAGGGGCACCCTGGCAATTGCTTTTCTGTGAATAAGTCATGACGTATAATAGGCACTGCGAAGCTCATGCACCCAAAACAGATGTCACTCATCCTCGAGCAGTTTACTCTTCAGAATAATCTCAGTGAACAGTCCCCTAGGGACATTTAGATGACCTTTTTCTTGAGACAGCAAGCTGCTTTATGCTTTGCTAAATGTTTAATTCGTATAATTTTATCAAGGCATCAAATCTGTTCCGTATTCTTCAATGTGGATTGCAGATATAATTCACTGCGTCTGCCAAATACATCTTACATGCAACTTTAAACTTCCTTCCATTAACCCCCAAACTCCGCCAGGATCCAGGCAGAGCAGTCAGCCCCTCTCCACCCCTACTCGGCCACTTTCCAGTTAATGACATAAACGGGGAGTCTTCTGACCTTCCTCAACCTAGAAGCTATTTGCAGATATTTTAGAACCATCTTTTTGGCTATCAAAGATGGTGTCAAATTATTGTAAAGCCTGTTTGATTTCATATTTTATTAGTAAGAAAGACTTCTGCCCGTGTACTTAAATCCCATTTTATATTTTTAGAAATGGTGATTTAATTAATGACTATCACCAAATCATTACATACGATTTTTTTGAACAATGATATAATGAGCACTGGGTTATGTGTGATTTTTCTTTCAGATGTGCAGTAGCTCTTTTCAAAAAGTAGATAAATTAGAATTTTATATACATATGTTTTCAGAACGATAGAAGCACAGCGTAGAGAAATTCAACTTATCCAAAATGCAGCTCATTAATTTCTCCATGTAACTCACTCCTCCTCCCATATTTTTCTTTGAGTTGAGAGATTTGTTATCCAAATTATAAATGCACCCAAACTATAAAAGTCTCCTTTAATGCCTCTTCCTGGTCTATCTTCCAGTGGGTCTCCAGGTAGATCCTCTCTCTGATGTGCCCCTCAAATTAACCCCAGTGCCAGAACCTGCACCTTCCACATTTCCTTGCTGGTCTCTTTCATTGTGCTGCTGACTGATGTCCCTGGCTCTACTCCTTCCTTTCAACAATCTGTTTCCTTCCGCAGTTGCTACAGTTACCTTTTTAAAATGCAGAGGCCTGCTAAAAAAAAATCTCTGCCATCCATTGTGTAGAGAATAAAGTTCAAACTCTCTGGCAGCACATCCAAGGCCTCTCTGGTCATGCACCTTCTCAGCATCACCTCTTCCAGTCTCCCATGTCCCAGTTTCAGGGATTGATTCGCCACCCTCTGCCTATTCCTTTGCTGGAAGGTGCTGCTTGCTTCCTTACTATCTTCCTTGCTGTATGTCTCTTCTACCCCCAAACATAGCAAGCATAAAGTGCTCCAAGTTTTGTGGGAGATCTGAGGCTCATACAATGTTGGGGTCCAATGGAAGAAAAAGAGTACACAATTATGATTACAAAAATGCTAACAGGGCGTTGGAAAGGGCTCAGGCAAGTGAGGAAGCCTGAGGCTTTAGCTTAATTTCCTGGTAAATCTACCCCTGAGTTATTGCTCAATGACTTTTATTGAACTATTGTTTATTAAGCTTTCTCAGTCTGTTAGAGTGACTAGGGCAATATGTGCTCATTGAAGATTTGCCAAATTAAAGAATAAAATCCTATACACCCTCAAGGTTGGCTCAAATGTCATCCGTTTTGCTTAGCTTTCCTTAATTTTCCCAGATAGTTTGTTATTTGCTATTTTTTCTCTTTTTCTGTATTCTTTCTAGACACTACATTTACCATGGCACTTTCAACATTGCACGTAATTGTTTTTGTTTCTTGTAAGACTATTGGTTCTCATGACTTAATGTACATCACAATCAGCTTGAAAAGGCCGTTAAACCACTGAGTGCTGGGCCCCACAACCAGAGCTCCTGATTTGGTAAATCTGGTGTGGGGTCTGAGAATTTATTTTTTTAGCAAACTCCCAGATGACACTATTGGCCAAGTTTTATTGGCCAAGAACTACACCCTATTTATTCTAAGCACATTCCTGGTACCTGGTGGGTATTTAAATGTGTGTGTGTGTATGTGTGTGTGTGTGTGTGTGTATATATATATATATGAAAAAGAATTAAGATGAACAGATTATAAATTTTAAACCTTCTACACTTTTAACAAGTAACAAATTATAGAGTCTTATACATAGTCACTAAAAATGGAAAGTTTAAAATTTATAATATATTCATTTTAATTCTCAATAATGAGCTTTTAATATATGAAAAATGTCCTATATGGCAAACAAAATATTAAATTCTATGGTGTTTGGGATCTGCACAATGATATTGAGACTAATCTTGAAAAAGCAAAGGAAAACAACAGAGTGGAGGTGAAGTGAAGTATACTGATAAGACAATTTTATGAATAAAAAAATAGTTAAAAAAGAAAAGCCTTTAAAAAATTTAGAGCAATTATACTTGTGCCTACAGAAATAACCAGAACTACATCACTTTTGCTTATCTAAGAACTTAAATAATATTTTGAGAAGTAAAAGAAAAGAAGAGGGAAGAGGGAGAGAGGGGAAAAAAAGTAAAAAGGGACTTTGAAAGATTATGAAGCCTAGGCAATCTTATTCATAGTATCATTTATCCTGTTTTATTTATTTATTTTTTTTTTAATTATTTTTTTTATTTTGGCACATTATGGGTGTACAGATTCCAAGGTTTCAATAAATGCCCATTTCCCCCCCTCCCCCCAAAAGTCTGAGTCTCCATCATGACCATCCCCCAGATGGTGCACATCTCACTCACTATGTATGTATATACCCGCCCCCCTCCCCCCTCCCACCTGCCCAATACCCTATTACTGTAGCACCTATGTGTCCACTTAGGTGCTACTCAGTTAATACCAGTTTGCTGGAGAATATATCTGGTGCTTGTTTTTCCATTCTTGGGATACTTCACTTAGTAGTATGGGTTCCAGCTCTAACCAGGAAAATATAAGGTGTGCTATATCACCATTGTTTCTTAGAGCTGAATAGTACTCCATGGTGTACATATACCACATTTTGTTAATCCATTCTTTGATTGATGGGCACTTGGGCTGTTTCCACAGCCTTGCAATTATGAATTGTGCTGCTATAAACATTCGAGTGCAGGTGTCTTTTTTGTAGAGTGTCACTGGATCATTTGGGTAGATGCCCAGCAATGGGATTGCTGGATCAAATGGTAGATTCACTTGTATTGCTTTAAGGTATCTCCATATTGCTTTCCACAGAGGTTGAACTAGTTTGCAGTCCCACCAGCAGTGTAGGAGTGTTCCTCTCTCTCCGCAACCACGCCAGCATTTATTGTTTGGAGATTTTTTGATAAAGGCCATTCTCACTGGGGTTAAGTGATATCTCATTGTGGTTTTGATTTGCATTTCCCTGATGATTAGAGATGTTGAGCATTTCTTCATATGTTTGTTGGCCATTCTTCTGTCTTCTTTAGAAAAATTTCTGTTCAAGTCCTTTGCCCACTTTTTAATGGGGTTATTTGATTTTTTCTTCCTAATTTTCGTGAGTTCTAAGTATATTCTAGTTATCAGTCCCTTATCGGATGCATAGGATGCAAAAATTTTCTCCCATTCTGTAGGTTGTCTGTTTACTTTCATGACTATTTCTTTGGCTGTGCAGAAGCTTTGTAGTTTGATCATGTCCCATTTATTTATTTTTGTTGCTGCTGTGATTGCCTTTGGGGACTTCTTCATAAACTCTTTGCCCAGGCCGATGTCTAGGAGAGTGTTTCCAACTTTTTCCTCTAGAGTTCTAATAGTTTCATATCTTAGGTTTAAGTCTGTTATCCAGCGTGAGTTGGTTTTTGTGAGAGGTGAAAGGTGTGGGTCCTGTTTTAGCCTTCTACAGGTGGCTATCCAGTTTTCCCAGCACCATTTATTGAAGAGGGATTCTTTTCCCCAGCGTATGTTTTTGTCTGCTTTGTCAAAGATGAGATGGCTATATGAGGATGGTTTTATATCAGGATTCTCACATCTGTTCCACTGGTCAATATTCCTGTTTTTGTGCCAATACCAGATTGTTTTAATTACTACAGCTTTGTAGTATAGTTTGATATCTGGCATATTAATGCCTCCCATTTTATCCTGTTTTATTTTTTAAACCTTTTTATTGAGGTATGACTGAGCTGTACATATTTAATTTATACAACTTGATGAATTTGAATGTTAAGTATACACCCATGAAACCATCACATCAATGCCCCAACCATGCCCATCACCTCCAAAAGTTTCCTCTCACCTTCTTTAGAGGGGTGTGTGATATAAACCCCTAACATAAGACCTCTCCTTTCGGAAAAATTTAAAGTATACAATTAAAAATCATTAACTACAGGCACTATGTTGTACAGTAGATTCCTAACCTTGCATAAAGGAAACTTTGTACCCTTTGACTAATACCTCCCCATTTCCCCCTCCCCCGCCAGCAACCACCATTCTACTCTTTCCTTCTATGAGTTTGACTATTTTAGAATCCTCATGTGAGTGGTATCAAGTAGTATTTATTCTTATGTGTGTAGCTTATTTCACTTAGCATAATATCTTGAAAGTTCATCCATGTTGTCATAAATGGCAGAATTTCTTTCTTTTTAAGCTGAATAATATTCCATTGTATATGTATAAACCATATTTTCTTCATCTATTCATCCATCAGTAGACATTTAGGTTGCTTCCATGTCTTGGCTGTTGTAAATAATGTTTCAGTGGATGTGAGAGTGAAAATCTCTGAGATTCCAATTTCAATTCTTTTGGATAAACAGAAGTGGAATTGTTGGATCGTATGGCAGTTCTATTTTTAATTATTTTGAGGAATCTCCGTACTGTTTTCCATAGCAGATGCTCCATTTTACATTTCCAGCAATACTGCACAAGGGTTCCAATTTCTCCACACCCTCGCTGCTTTTTTCTTTTAAATGGTCATCCTAACACGGGTGAGAGGATATCTCATTGTGCTTTTGATTTGCATTTCCCTGATGACTTAGTGATGTAGAGCATCTTTTCATGTACCTGTTGGCCATTTGTGTGTCTTCCTTGGAGAAACATCTATTCAAGTCCTTTGCCCATTTTTAAAATTGGGCTATTTGTTATTTTGATATTGAGTTGTAGAAGTTCCTCATATATTTTGGATAACCCTTTATCAGATAGCAATTCAATTTGCAAACATTTTCTCCCATTCCATACATTGCCTTTTCACTCTGTTTACTGTTTCCTTTGCTGCAGAAGCTTTTTAGTTTGATGTAGTCCCACTTGTCAATGCAGAATAATTTTTTTAACAAACTGAATATTGAAATAATTGTAGACTCATAGGAAATAGCAAAAAAAAATGGGGGACCCATATACCCTTCACCTAATTTCCTCCAATGGTAATATCTTGCCTAACTACAGTATAATATCACAACCAGGATAATTCATATTTTGCCATTTTTATAGGTGCTTACTGTGTGTCTGTGTATGTAATCCTATGCAGTTTTATTACATGTGTGGATTTGTGTAACCACCACCACAATTAGGTATCACTACAGGGTTCTGTCATGCTATCCCTTTGTAGCCATATACCTCCCTACCTCCATCCCTAACCCTTGGAAACTGTTAATCTGCTCTCCATTTCTTAATTTTGTTATCTCTGAAATGTTTTATAAATGGAATAATACAGTATAAGCTTCTGAGATTGGCTTTTTTCCACTTAGCATTGTAACACATCCAGAGAGTTGCATGTATCAATAGTTTGCTACTTTTTATTGCTGTATAATATTACATGGTACGGATACATCACAATTTGTTTAATCAGTCATAGGAAGGATATTTGCATTGTTTCCAGTTTTTGGCTATTATGGAATAAAGCTACTATGAGCATTTATGTATATAGGCTTTTGTGTAAATGTAAATTTTCATTTCTCTGGGATGAATGCCCAAGCGTGCAATCATATTGGTAAGTATGGTGAGCACATGTTTAGCTTTGCAAGAAACTGCAAAACTCTTTTCTAGAGTGGCTGTACCATTTTCTATTCCCATCAGTGATGTATATGTAATTTAACTTCTTTGTATCCTTTCCAGCATTTGGTGTTTTCCCTATTTTTAATTTCAGTCATTCTGCCAGGTGGGTAGCAATACCTCATTGTACTTTTACTTTGCATTTCCCTAATGGCTGATGATGTTGAACATCTTTTCATGTGCCTATTTGCCATCTGTATGTCCTCATTAGTGAAATATATGTTCTTGTCAAAGTGCAGAATTATTTTAACATAAATCTCTTTAAATTTATGCAAGCACACTGTCTCAGGAGGGAAAGCTGTCCTGAACTATTTGGGACAACTCTCCTCCTTACGCAAAGAGTGAAGTCATTTAGATTTGCTCCAAATTGTGGCCACACAGAAAATATCAACCACCTGTAAAAGTCCAGTTGGCTCTTACCTGAGAATGACCTTTATTCCCATAGTTGGCATGCAACTGAACACGTAACAATTTTTTATTAAATAAATTGAAAAAGAGTGGGCACACTTGAATATTCTTTTTATGTATATTACAAGGAGCTGCCTTTATGTAAATTTACAGACCACTGGGATTATATTAAAGCCTGTTAAGACTGCAGCTGATGAAATAGGCCAGTGAGGGATTCAAGCCAGCATTTCTGATCATCTGATATAATAAGAGGAGTGTTGCTTTAAAATCAGATTTTTTCCTCCATTTCATCTATATATTTTATATGCAACATATAAACAAACTTTTTCCCCCCCAAAATCCCTATTAGTTCCCTTTCTTCCACATCCTTCCAAATTAAATAAATACAGTCATGCAGTTTATAATAACATCTTTTGTCCCATGGCTATTAAGGTGATTAAGCTTACAAGTGAAGAATCAGAGAACACAAGGCAGCATACACATATAAGTGAATCGATATTCAGAAATGGAATAGGAGCTGTCGCGGGCTACTTACTAAAGCCTGGGAGAGTGTTGGTCATAATGTAGTGACTGCTTCTTCATACCGGCGGTATGTTATTTGCTTCATGGAAGCTTTGCCTGTAACTTAAGGCTGCGGTCCCCAACTCCCAGGTTGCAGCCAGGTACTGGTCAGCGGCCTCACTGCCTGAGCTCCACCCCATCCCTTTTCCCACTTCCATCTGTGGAAAAATTCTCTTCCATGAAACTTAGGAACTGGGTGGAACAGCACAGGTGAGCCGAGGTCCAGCAAACAAAGCTTCATCTGTATTTACAGCCACTCCTCATCACCTGCAACAAGCTGGAACAGCCTGAGCTCTGGCCTCCCGCCATCCATGAAAAGTTGTCTTCCATGAAACCTGTCCCTGGTGCCAAAAAGGTTGGGGACCACTAGCTTAAGGGCCTGAGATTTCATAGGGATAGAAAAGTAACTTTTACCCCCATGGCTTTTAGTAGAATATGTTGCTCAGCATAGGTACTCAATACATATTAATTGGGTTAATATAAAACACAAATTAATGCAAAACATATACTAACACTTTTGAGTGAATTATAAAAACATGAAGGGAAAGAACAATAAAATCTCTGAAGAGAACAGCCTCTTTCTTAATTATATGGTAGGATAAAGGCTAAAGGCAATCAACTTGGTTAAAATGATAAGTTCCATTTATAGAGTTATATTTTTACTTGAATTAAAAAGGATGGCAATAAGTGAATTCTGAGTTAAACTGTATAATTTATGAAGCTGTAAAATTACAAAATGATAATGTCATACCCATGACATCCTTTTATATAATATGTTTGAGTCAATATTATAATAAGCAACTCCTTTTAATAATTTATTAATTACCCATAAGTCATCAAATTTAATATACTGTGAAGTTAATGCTTTCTTGATTTTACCAGGAGGTATCAAATAAAGATTTTTCACACCTGACTGATGGTGATTTAAGCCACTATCAATTGTAAGATGCATCCCAATTTTAGAGAGATGTTAAACTATGAAAAATGTGTGCATCTTAAAATTGATAAAATGTGGTAACATAATAAACATTTGTTGACATCTATTCTATGCCAGGCACTATGATAACTGGTGGAGATACAGAAAGGAACATGATGCAGTCCAAACATCCAATAAGTTTATAGCCTAGCAGGAGAAAAACAGATAAACAATTTTATCTGTAAAGAGTAATGATCTTTTGAGTTCTCAAGTTAATTTTCTATTTGTTTCAAATATAAGGAGAAACCTACTGGTAACATCATTATATAAGGGGTATTGATTATGCCATAGCTAAAAACTATAAGTAGTTTTATGAGCATACAGGGAATAACCTGTAACAGTCCTTTAATTTATTTGTCAAGCTCTTATTAATATAGTATCAATCCCTCACAGCCACTTTAGTCTATTTTTGAGACATTAGAGTGGAAAACAATCATTTCCTCTCAAGTCCCAAGCTTCAGAGGTCACCCGATATTTAACTCATGCATTTCTTCAGTAAATATTTTATCATCTTACAGATGAAATAAAATACAGCATTTTAGTCTCAAATGAGAACAACTATAAAATAACAGAACTAAACAACATGAGTGATTTGGTCTTAACATCCAATACAGGGCTTGTACCAGATTCAGGTTCCCAAAATATTGCTGAGTAAACAATAAAGTTTGTTGTTTGTGACAGAAAGAGAGAGACAATGGTGATCTTCAAATCCAAATCCTTGGCTTGCTACAAATAATGTTAAATTCCTGAAGGTGTGTGTGTGTGTGTATGTGTCTACTTATCTATTATTGTGAAATATGGTATAAAAAAATAAATGTTTTAGTAAGACTTTTCCAGACAGTCAGAACTGATAGGACATACAGAGAGATATATGAAAAGGGACTTATTGGGGGACATGGCTCGCTTGATTATGGGGGCTGAGAAGTCCCACGACAGGCTGTCTGGAAGCTGGCAAACCAGGAAAGCCCATAGCATGGCTCAGTCTAAGACCAAAGGCCTCAGAACTAAGGAAGCCAGTGGTGTAATTCTCAGTCCAAGCCCAAGGCCTGAGAGCCCAGCAGAACACTGGTGTGAATTCCAGAGGACAAAGACTGGAGAACCTGGAGTTCTGACATCCAAGGGTAGGAGAAGGAGGTGACCCAGCTTCTGGAGAGGGAGGGAGAGAGAGAAAGAAAGAAAGAGGGAGAGAGGGGAGAGAGAGAGAGCCTGAATTCTTCCTTCCTCTGCCTTTTTGTTCCATGTGTGCCCCAGCCTACTGGATGGCACCTGTCCGGATTGAAGTCGGACCTTCCCCCAGTCGGTCCACTGACTCATATGCTGATCTCCCCCAGAAACACCCTCATAGACACACCTGGGGCAGTGCAATCATTTGATCATCAGCAAAACCATCTGGTTTTGTTTTCAGCAGAAGGGGAATGGGCTCCATGCCTACTAAAGCACTGAGAATAAATAATGCTTTACCTGCTATTGAGTATCACTTAATCCCATCAAGTTGACACCCCCAAATCAACCATCACAATAAATATTTGGTCTCTGTCCCCAGGTCCTGGCACAAGATTCCTTAATCCGTTGGAATTTATTGTCTTTTGTATGCTAATGAGATGATTCCTGGAGATGGGGGACCCTAGATAGCTTCAGGACAGCTGCTGGTCACCAGAAAAAGCAACCACATGATCAGAGGTTAGAACTCTCCACCCTGCCCCCTGACCTCTGGGAGAGGGAGACACTGAGCTCAGTCACCCATGGCCAGAGAATCGACCAATCATGCCATCATGAAACCTTCATAAAAACCCCTCAATGACGGTGTCCATGGAGCTCAGAGTAGGTGAACAACGTACGGAGGAGCTGGGAGGGTGGTGCACCCAGACGGGATGTGGAAGCTCCACACACCTCCCTCCCCCAATACCTTGTTCTGTGCATCTTTTCCAGCTGGCTGCTCTTGAGTTGTACTCTTTATAATACACTGGGAATTTTAAGCAAAGCACTATCCTAAGTTCTGTGAGTATTCAAGCAAATTACTGAATCTGAGAAGGGAATCCAGGAAACCTCTGAATTTGTAGTCAGCCGGGCAGAGGTGCGGACAGCCTGGGCACCCCACTTGCAGCTGGTGTCTTGTGGGACTAAGCCTTTAACTTGCAAGATCTGTGCTAACTCCGGGTGTCAGTGTCAGAACTGAATTGTTGGATATACTGCTGGTGTTAGAGAATTGCAGAATTGGTATGGACAAGTGGCATGCATTTGGTGTCAGAAAAAGCACATACATGCTATATGTTCATCCATTTTGCTGTTGAATTCAGGCATTGCTGTTGGAATTGCTTTTGCCAAGGAAGCATGCAGGGAGGTGAGTCCCTGTGAGGCAGAGCCTGAAGCAGTGTGTGGTTCCCTGTCTTTCTTTCCTCTGCCACGAAAAGGGCAATGTTCTCGATAGAGGCTGCTCCTCCAGCCTGGGTTCCAGAGTGAAGACCATGCAGAATGGAGCTGTGGATGGACCACAAGCAAGAAATAAACCTTGTTGTTAAGGTTTAGGCGTGGCGTGTCTTCACAGCATAGCCTAGCTTATTGTATCAATTAAGGTTCAAGTGATAGGGAATAAAGGATTTATTATGGGAGCTGGGCTTATGCATTTGTGGGAGATTGGGAACAAATCTAGGAAAGGGTGTTGCCTCTGGCCTGGTGGTGGGAGTCCTGGAGCCACTGCAGGTCAGCAGGGCCGGAACCACCTGTCTCACTGCCCCACCTCCACCACGTGGCTCTCTGCAGAAGGAGCTGACAGTCTGTGCTACAGAACTGCACGCACAACTGCACAGAATTTGAAGGTGAAGTAGGAGACTCAGCGGGAGTGTTGGCTGGGAGGTCAGCGATCAAGTGCGTGAGCTGTAGGTGCCTCCCCCACCACCATGCAATCTTAGAGGGGACTGGGGGCCTCTTTACCTCTGCCCTCCAAGTCTCCAGCAATTTCTCCTGGGGCCAACCCTAACTCAGAAGCAGATGGGAATTCTAGGACGCCTAGTTCCAATTTAGCTAGACTGACACACCCCTGTCATGAGCACACTCCAGGAAATAATGCATGTTCTGCTACAAGTTAGAGCTCAACTGGACTCGAAGCCCTGTCTGGACTCAGACTTTGGTGAACAGAGAGGGAGTATTTGTAAGCAGCAAACTCTTCTTGCTTCCTTTAGCCCAAAACCCAGACAAGAGCAAAGCTGAGGGTCTGCTGCTTAGGCTTTTTAGCCAGGACCATACTTTGGATCTTGGCCATTGAGATTAGCACTTAGACCATGGAGAAGAAGACGACTCTTGCTAAGGCCTGAATCTGAGCTTCACTAAGCCACCTCTTTCTATGTGTCCCCGCCCTGGTCCTGCCAGACCTTGCCAGGGAAGGGGGGAGAGAAGATGATAAAAAACAGCTTGTAAATGCCATTCATGGTTCTTAAGCCTTCCCACTAACTTTGTACCTCTTTGTGGGCTACATTTTGTCTTTGCGTCATATAAAAGAATTCTTTGCTTTTGGAGATAAAGCCAACTGGTGAGGCTTGAGTGCTGCTGGAGGTTAGAGAGCATCCTGAATGGGCTGAATGGTACCACATGTACTAGATTCGCCAGATTAATGGGCACTTTCCATGTTCTTGGTAAAGGAAACTGACTAGTGTACAAGACTGAAACCACCCTTACAAATTAATAAAGGGGTGCAAGGCAAGAACTATGGTAAGGGCCTAGCTAAAAATAATGATAATAATCACTCACTGATGCCCTGTTTGCTTTCCTATAATTGCTACTCAGGAGTGACATAGCTGATAGTGGTCATTAAGGTTCTTAACTTTCTCCATAGATAACATCACCTTTTAGAAACCTCAAGGTAGTTTCTGAGATATCTTCCGGGCCCTGCATTCCAGTACAAAAGATGACCCACCCAGACCAGTGGCCCATCATACCAAGGAATTGACTTAACTGGTGTTTTGACCCCCACCTAAGAACTGACTTAGCAAGAACAACAATTTCTACAGCCCAATGGTTCTGCCCCCAAACCAGCCAATCAGCAGACCCAACTGCCTAGGCTTTTGCCTGTCAAACTGTCTTTAAAGACACTTTCTCCCAAATTGGCAAATTTGAGAAATTCCTCCTGTTTTCCTGCTTGGCGCTATGCAGAATTAAGCTCTTTCTCTACTGTAACCCCTGCTATCTCCGAGTATTGGCTTCCTCTTGAGTAGTGGGCAAAGAACCTGGCTGGGTGGTAACAAGACTTGTTGGAAGGTGAGTCTCGTAGGTTATTAAACATCTGTGCACCTCTGCTCTCACCAGTTGAGTTGCATGCTTACGAAGAGCTAGTTGTGTTTATTCCCAAAC